>NC_056739.1:490793539-491093539 GCF_019279795.1 Protopterus annectens
TGTTAATTAGCAAGTCTGGTGATAAATAAAATATGGTTGGTCAGGTGACTCGCATATGTGTGCGAGTTTCTTTGGATGGAGAGATCTGTCTCTGTGTATGTATAAGCCAGCAGTTAGGTTACTACTTTTAGAGGTGTGGTGTTGATTACAGTGCAGGTTTATGAGGAATTGCAAGGTAACTAATACAGACTTGTTTGAAAGAACTCAGTAAAAATTATTCACTTGTTTAGGAGAGAAGGGTAAGCCATTCTTATTTCTTTATTTTTCCTCTTTCTGCAACATTAGTGAAGATGTAATATTTTAGTACTGTTTTAGTTTGGAAAAGGTGTTTGCTTCTTTTAGTCAAAGAATTTCATGTGGTTTGTTCATACTACTATTTATGATTTTTTGCGGTTGTGGAAAGCAAACTTCTGAAATCCTTTTTAAAGGGTGGGGTCACACCATTTTTCTGCCCACTTTTTTAAATTGCTGGGAATGTTTCAGGGTTAAATGTATGATATTTAAGATTTCAAGGAATTTTAACCAAAAAGCAGGCATGTTGGCTGCTATAGTTTGTACTTGGCTTGCTTTCCTGCTTTATTGGTAACCTGGGATAGCAAAGCACTTGAGTTGACTGCTTGGTTGGGGGAATACCCCAGGAATGGGAAGAAGTGACTTGTGGGCCAGTTTGTTCATTGGAGCATCCCATCCCGGCACCATCTTCCATAAAGGGGTAGAGCCTGCTGTAGTTGGCAGAGTTCTCGTGTGTTTTAACTGGACACATAGAACAAATGTCAGATTGGTGGAAAAGAGGGGAAAAATAACAGACAAATTCTATGGTCACTGTTTTCATTGAAGCATGCTCATATTTGTTGTTTTGCTTTCTACTTAACAGGAAAAGGCAGAAGTGTCTTTCACACACCATTGTATTGCCTCTGGGTGGATAAAATGAAAAAAAGGCCTCAGTGTTTCCAATATATCAATGTAAAGTAAATATTTTCTGTATACAGCATTTTTTCTCCGTGTATATTGAATCCAGTTATGTTACTTTATGTGTATTACAGTTTTCTAGTGCAGTAATTTTTTAAACAGGTGGCATACTTCTGTATCACATCTAAGAATTAAAGCTGTTTGCCTTGGCACTTTAAATGAACAGAATTTTATAAAAGTCTGAAGCAGTCCTTGAAATATTGCTGCCTTAGGTAATAAATACATCAAGTAATATATGCCCCTGCTCTGTTTTCATTCCCAGTTTTCTCGCATTCTGAAGAATTCTTGCTCATGACATTCAGATGTGTATCATTCCTGTTCAGACTTGCTACACTGATACACTCAGAATACAGGAGGCCTTATTTCTCCCTCCCCTGCTGATGCCAGGTGCTTTGGCAGGAATAGCAGGCTGCTCTGCTGCTGGTAATTTAAGCTAATTAATTAACATTTGCTGTAGAACATTGCCTAGCCTCAGATTTGCAGGTTGGGCAGGAGTGATTCCAGCTACAAGAAGAGGACAGTGTTTTTTGCCTTGACTTATGAAAAGATTAATTCACAGAGAGACTGGTGGTTGCATGGATTATGTGGCTTGAGTAAGCTGCTGGAAAGAGTGTAGTGAAATTCTTCAATAAGACTTGGGGTGTGTGAGGGAAGAACAGCTTGTTGAACACATTAGAAGATTCTGGCATTCTTTATTCCAGCTGATGTTAGTGTATAAAGTGTGGTTACTAAGAACTATTTCAGCTTTTGCCACATTCCAAAGTAAGAAGTTGTTCCATGTGAGATCAGTCCTACTCTGCTGACTGACTTTCTACTCCTAGGTTTACTGCTTAATCTGTCTCATTTGTGTCACATTCTTTTTAACGAACAGACCTTTTCTTATTTCTGCATTGAGCTTACTAAGTTGGGTTTTTTCCTACTCCCAAGGGTCGCCACAGTGACTTAATTGCATGAATTTATATTTTGATAACTAGGTATCCAAGTGGATTTAGGTCCATTTTCATTGATGACCCAGGAGCTAATGATAACTGAAGGAATCAAACCCATGATCATGCTAAATAGGTTATTAGCAGATCTGAAGTAGTTACTTCATTTGATCTGCAACCTGTGGGGAGTCGGATCCGACCTCGGATCCGAACCGGCAGCTTTCCAAGCTTCAAGATCCGAGCTCCTAGCTCCTCCCCCTACCCATAATCCCTTACTACCAATCATATTACCTCAGATCGTTTTTTGCCGCGGCTAAAGACAGTTGCTTCTTAGTGAAGAGCTCCTGGCCTGGTGAGATTGTTCCTTTTTCTATAGCTAGTTCTAGTTTAAATTGTGTGTGTGTTGTTTTAGTGTCGAATCCTTCAAAACCCACTTTAAAAAAAAAAAAAAAAAAAAAACCTCTTTTTTTCCTTAGTTTAAATTTGTCTCTCCCCCTCCCCCCCTAGTGTTTGGGTGTGTGAGTGTGAGAGAATTTATGGCTGAGTCTAAGGCTATATTTTCAAAATGTACTGAGTGTGGCCACAAGCTTTCCCCAGCTGATGGCCACACTCAGTGCGTTTTATGTCTGGGGGCAGCACATTTGTCGGAGGCCTGCCAAATTTGTGCAGCCTTCAACCCTCAGGCACTTAGGGACAGGAAGAACAAGCTGATCCTGGCGGGAAAACTCCCTCAGGAATCGGCTTCTTCTTCCTCTCCCAGCCGGGTTCAAGCTACTCCTGTAGCTTCGGCGCCGGCTACTACCTTAGCTGTACCCGGGACTCAACCTCCCTTATCGGGTACTAGCTCTGTGGAGTCTGGTTCTTCTTCCCACAGGGAGAAGAAGAAACATAGAGAGAGAGAGGGCCATACATCAAAGAGGCGGGCCGAGTCTCATCCCTCGGCTCCGCCTGAAAAGATTCTGAAGTCCCCTGAGAGGGTCTCCGGATCCTTGTCCTCTCGGCTCCATTCACCTTCCTTTTCTCCGGAGCCGGAGGAGGAGGATAGGTCTCCCTCGAGGTCTTCGAGGCGGCCCTCCCGGCCTGCCTCGACTACCTCCTTGCGGTCTACTAGAAGCATCTCTGAAGCGGACATGGATCGGATGATGCGAAGATTTTTACAGACCCAGATGCAGATGGGGATGCTCTTGCCTCCCCCCCTTGAGAGGGAGTGCAGCCCCCATTTTTGCCCCGATCGCTCCTTCTCTGACCCGTTTTCGGGTCTCTGAGTTGTCGGATCCAGGCCCTTTCGGATCCGGGGATACGTCGGCGCCGACAGGGATAGTGTCTTCGACGCCGACTATACCTTCGAGCTTGTCGGATCCAAGCTCTCGGGGCCGAGGGTTGAGCATCGGATCCGAGGGGGTGGTTGTGTCTTCGGCGCCGATTGGAGCGGAGCACACCACTACCTCGGGTCCGATTGCTTCGGCTCCGACCCCGATCCTATCCTCGGAGCCGAGGAGGTTGCTTTCTCAGGCTGGTGACAGTGAATCTTCCTCGGCTTTTGAGGTGGTGGAGAGGGTACTGTCGAGGTCATCCAGGTCCCCGACCGGGCCTTCGGATCCACCCGTGCCCCCACTGTATCAGGGTCTGTCTTCGATCATCCGTCCATCTGGACAGCCTGCCCAAAGCCTCCAGTTAGTTCCTAGGGAGGAACACCACCTGGTGGACGAGCCCTCTTCGGACAGCCCCGCCGAAGAGGTGCCTCGGAAGCACCAGTGCAAAAGGAGGCACCTGGACTCCCCCGAGTCCATTACCATGGATACGGATTTGGATGATACGGAGGGTTCCCCAGGATCACCCCCTGAAGATGTCTCATTTGGAGACATCATGGAAATGTTGCATATAAGAGGGGGGTGGTCTGCCCAAAAGCCTTCCCTGGACGAGTCCGTATTTCTGGAGGCCTTTGAGGCAGGCCCATCTACCACCTGGTGGTCCCCCCCAGCCGACCCCTTGGTATACCTAATTACCACCAGGGCTTGGAAGGAGCCCGACACCGTGGAGCCTATCCCTAGATGCCCAGATAAGGTCCTCAGCCCTCCCTCTGATAGACCTTCTTGGTCCAAAGGCACGCCGGTTGATGCTATGTTGGTGGCGGCGGCCACTAAGAAAGAACTTGCCCAAGAAAGTTCTTCGGTCCATCCGCCGGACAAGGAGTCCCGGGCTTTGGACCGTATTGGGAAGCGGATGTTTGCTTCAGCAACCTTTGCCATAAGGTCGCTGAACTACATGGCACACACTATCAGGCTACAGCGTGACTTAATTAAAGAATACGCTGCAGCCCCTCCGGAGTCCATGTCGGTCCCAGACAAAAAGGTTTTTGAGACTCGAATGGCCACTCTAAAGTCCATATCAAATACATCTATGCAGCTTCTTTCCCATGACACAGAAGGAGCCGCTAGAGCTAGTGGAGCGGGAGTAGTCTTGCGACGGCACTCCTGGCTCCACCTTTGCGACTTCATGGATCCCTTCAAGGCGTCCTTCGCGAACACCCCTTATGATGGTTCAGCCTTATTTGGCTCATCAGTTCGCGACACGCTAGTCCAAAGCGAAAAAGATGGGAAGACGCTGTCGGCCGTCGGAGTCCGCTTCTCTAACCCCCAAAGATCCTTCTGCAGGAAACAAAGGGGGCAAAAGAAGCTGTGGTCCCGTAAATCTCAGCATTCCCGTCCTGCTGCAGACAACTCGTCCTCTAGAGGCAGAGGAGGACAAGGTGGACGCCGGCCCAGAGGCAGAGGGGGCCCGCGTAACTTCGGGTCTAGAGAACCTTTCTCGGAGGGACCCGCGCAACAGCCCTGAGGGCTTGCCTGACTGTCCCTCTCTGGAGGCAGTCGGGGGGCGATTATCGGAGCACCTGTCAAATTAGGAGTCCATTACAAATGATCGATGGGTGCTCCGGATAATATCCAGAGGTTACACGATACCGTTATCGCACCCCCCCCCCAAACCCAAACATCTCCCGGATGTTCCACCCCATCAAAGGGAGTCTGCAACTCAAGAAATTTCGGAGTTGCTAAGAAAAAGAGCCATCCAGCCCGTCCCCCCAGATCAGTCCGGATTGGGTTATTACTCCAGGTTCTTCTTGGTGCCAAAGAAAACGGGGGACCTCAGATCCATTCTAGACCTTTCGTCCCTGAACCTGTTTATACCCAAGGAAAAGTTCCGGATGGTCACCCTCCAATCTATTCTCCCCCTTCTGCAGGAGAACGACTGGATGTGCTCATTGGATCTCAAAGATACGTACTACCATATACTAATGGACAGACGATCCAGGAGGTTCCTCCGCTTCTGGCTAGGAGCCAGTCATTATCAGTTCAGGGTTCTTCCATTTGGCCTAACCTCAGCCCCCAGAGTGTTTACCAAAGTCATGGCAGTGGTTGCAGCCCACCTGAGACTCCAGGGCATTCAGGTGTTCCCTTACCTGGACGACTGGCTCCTCACCGCCCCCAACAAGCATCTACTGGTTACGGCGAGAGATTACGCCCTATCTCTGTTTGGTCATTTGGGCATTTCAGTGAATCTAAAGAAATCCTGCCTGTGCCCCACTCAAGCCCTAGAATTCATAGGGGCCAGGTTGGATACTCGAATCTCCAGAGTGGTTCTGACATCGGTCAGGCTGAACAGTTTGTCTCGCCAAGTCTTGGACATTCTTCGGAGCCCCGCTCCTCCAGCAGAATTAGTCCTGAGGGCGTTAGGGTCTATGTCGGCAGAGATCGGCCTTTCTCTCCATGCCCTTTTGCAAATGCGAGTGTTACAATGGACTCTCCAGGTCCAATGGTCACTATCGGTCCATCCCTTGGACACGCCGATTCCTCTGAGCAGGGCATGCAGGGACTCCCTACTTTGGTGGTTACAGGCTCAGGAACTCAAAGAAGGGAGGCCCTTTGTGATTCCCCCAGTCAAAGCCACATTGACCACGGACGCTTCCTGCCTCGGGTGGGGCGGGCATTACGCAGGCAAGTCCGTCCAAGGCATGTGGACTTCTGTAGAGACTGCATTGCATATCAACGTCCTAGAGATGAGGGCAGTGCTGTTGGCGTTGCAAGCTCTCCATCACCTTCTAGCTCTGGGGACTATTGCAATCCAGACGGACAACATGTCCGTTGTCTGGTATATAAACAAACAGGGAGGGACCAGGTCTTACCCCCTGTGTCGAGAAGCCATGAAAGTGTGGGAATGGGCTATTTCCACCAACTGCTTTCTGATAGCAACGCACATTCCGGGGCGGTCCAACATATTAGCGGACAACTTAAGTCGGGTATTTCTCAGCCCTTACGAGTGGTCTCTAAATCCCTCTGTCGCGAAGCAGATATTCCTCAAATGGGGTCAACCTCGCTGCAACCTTTTTGCCTCTCCCCTAAACTCAAAATGCAGCGATTACTTCGCGATAGTTCCCCCCAGAGGGGAATTCCCCAGGGACGCTCTGGTTCATGCTTGGCCGCCCGGTCTCCTTTATGCGTATCCTCCTCTTCCTCTGATGACGAAATTCATCCAGAAAGCCTGCCGGTTGGGGAGCAGAGTGATTCTCATTGCCCCATTCTGGCCTCGACAAGTCTGGTTCCCCTTTCTGCAGTCTCACAGTGTGGTCCCCCCATGGATTCTGGATCCCAGACCAGACCTAATCTCGCATCCGACGAGATGCCACACTCCGAACCTGGTCAACCTCAGGCTCACGGCCTGGTTGATCCAGTTCCGTTAATGGCAAGGACTCCCGGTATCTCGTCCCCGGTTAAGGCCATTCTGATGGCAGCTCATAAGCCATCCACCAGAAAGCTCTACAACAGTAAATGGAAACGCTTTTCCATCTGGGCAAAGGATAAGGACTTAGATCCCTTTACGGTTCCTATTCCCACTATCCTGGACTTCCTATCCCTCCTTTTTAGGCAGGGAGCTAGTGCGTCCACCATTAAAGTCCAACTTGCAGCCATCTCTCATTATCATGTGGGGGATGGCATAAATTCTTTGGCGTCAGCAAAGATATGCAAAGCCTTCTTAAAAGGCGTGTTTCTCTTAAAGCCTCCCATTAAGCCGGCTATTCCTCCATGGGATCTTACCTTGGTCTTACAAGCATTAACAAGACCACCTTTTGAACTGGCGGCCTCAATGCCTTTAAAATTCTTATCTTGGAAAACGGCCTTCTTGTTTGCTATTACCTCAGCCAAGTGGGTATCAGAGTTGCAAGCCTTGTGCGTTAAGTATCCATACCTTATTTTTCACAAAGATAGGGTGGCCCTCTGGACTAATCCTTCTTTTCTACCTAAGGTAGCCACAGAGACTAACATTAATCAGTCTATTAACCTCCCTTTTTTCTTCCCGAGTTTCCAAAACAAAGGTGAATACATATTGCACAAATTGGACGTGCACAGACAACTACGTTTTTACTTGCATAGGACTAAAGATTTTCGCAAGTCAGACCAGTTGTTTGTTTCTTATGCTAAGTCAGCCATGGGCAAACCAATTTCTAACGTGACAGTGGCAAATTGGATCTCTCAATGTATTAGACAAGCATACATTTCAACTGGGAAGCCAGCTCCGGTTGCCGTTCGGGCGCATTCTACTAGATCTGTGGCTACCTCAACAGCTTTTTGGTCTAGAGTTCCAGTAGACGATATTTGTTCAGCAGCTACCTGGTCTTCTTCCCATACGTTCATTTCTCATTACAAGCTGGACATGCTCTCCAGAAGTAGGACTTCATTTGGCTCCACGGTGCTTCGGAATATCCTTCCGTAGGGACCACCCAGGGCCTTTAGGTAAGCTGGGGACTCTGTCCCACAGGTTGCAGATCAAATGAAGTAACTACTTCAGATAAAGAAGTTATGTACTCACCATAAAGTTCCATCTGAGTAGATACTTCATTTGTCTGCAACCGACCCCCCCTGCCATCCCCCGAACCTCGGTAAGGTATTGTCCTTTGGAGAATTTCTTCTCCGTCTTTAGGCTATAGGGCAAAATAACCGATCTGAGGTAATATGGTTGGTAGTAAGGGATTATGGGTAGGGGGAGGAGCTAGGAGCTCGGATCTTGAAGCTTGGAAAGCTGCTGGTTCGGATCCGAGGTCAGATCCGACTCCCCACAGGTTGCAGACAAATGAAGTATCTACTCAGATGGAACGTTATGGTGAGTACATAACTTCTTTTTTTTTCATCTCTGCTAAACTGCCAAACAGTTGGTATATGTTAATATAAAATGGTAAGTGTACTTTTAAGTGACTGAATGTCTCAGCAATACTTTTTGGTTTACCTTAAGGTCGTACAACCTCAGAGTTAGTTATATTATATAAGCAAGGCAGAAGGGCGATACCTTTTGCATGGGGGAATGTGGGAGCTTGTCCTTCAGTTAGGTCTTTCATTGTGCATTTGTTTCTTTGAACTTTTGTTGAAACATTTTGTTGCTTTAATGTAGCATATCCTATATAATATTCTTAATGCTGGTACTGCTTGGCTTTAAATAAAAATATCCACTGGAATTTTAACTTTCTATAAAATTGTTGACTGCAAATAATTGCATAAAGTAAGGCTTTGAGATCTTCAGCTGTCATCTGCTAGCTTCCTGTGAAATGAAAGGTGCTTGTGTTCAGAGTGCTTACATATGGTGGTAATAAATGGCTGAAAGCTCAGTGAAAGAAAAGCATTTTCTTAGTTTGTTGGGAATTTGAAGTTTTGCATATCACTTTGCTTTAGTATTTTGTCTTTTTGTTCACATTGGCTATTTTTGGTAAAGTGTTTGCCCATTCATGCATTTCTTGACTTGCCAGTATTCTGCTGGGAGTTATTGTTAAGTTTATGGCCTGGAGGTGTTAGTAAAAGCTACTGGAATCACAGTGGCAGAAGGTTTGTATTGTGACATCTGTGATGTTTAGTTGGGAGTTCACTGGTTTTGGCTGTAATATAGTCACTGGAACTGTCTTTAAACTCAGTAGGGGCAGTCCTAATATAGAAAGAAGCATACGTAATCTGTCAGTATTTATTGACGTACTTATGCAGTGTACGGTATGGAGGTAAAAACATTTATGACACATTTGATGGCAACTAATGTCAAGGATGTATAAAATTGGTATTTTAAAGAGACAGTAAAAAAGAAAAGAAGGAATAAACTCAGATTGTCAAAAATAATTTCTTTGATTAATATCATGGATATATAAAAATTTATTAAAACTATGCTTTATTAAATAAATCAGTAAAGCAAATAGTGATAACGAAATAAGTTGAGCAAATTTTACACAGAAAAATCATCACAGAAATAATGTTCATGAGCTCACTGTAACTCTGTAGTATAAAATAGAAAGACTTAAACCATATAATCAATCTTAATGTAAGTGAATTAATTAAATTATTTAATTAAATGACAGCAAATCTGCAGTTTTCAGGAAGGCAAAACTGTGAAGCAAACAGACGAGCAGATATTAAAATGTATGAAACATTGCACTGTCTCTGTCCTGATCAGAAACCCAACAAGCAAGTGATGCATTAAAATTCTCATATTGAAACTTACAGCACTTCCTGAACTCTATCCAGAAAGTACAGTGATTACAGGCACTGAATTTGGCCATCTGGACTTAAGAAAGATGATCAGTGCATTGCCAGTATATTTTCATGTTCCATCCCACATCCTGTTACTGTTCTCATTGTCCCTGCTAAACAGGGGTCAGGACATTGGACTGATAACCGACAGCTGGTGAAAAGTATGTGCCAAGTGCCAGATGTATGCCATCCAGACCCAGCAGTAATCAGAAGGGGGGTATTGGCCATCCAGGCAGATGAACTGCAAGCACACAGGCAGGAAAATCTGAAAAACCTCTGGTGCCAAGATATAGAACAGAATATTGAGGAAGAACATTTGAATGAGAAAATGAATGTTCTAATAAATTTATTTACAGACGAGGCAAGTTGTAATACAGTGAAATACAGCAGTATAGTAAAATGTAAAGCTGAAGCATATGGTAGTGTTAGACTGAAAAACATCATTAGTATGTATGCTTGTGTTTGCCTCAGGATCATAATGAAAGAATGACTAAATAGCAATAAGTAAGTTGATTTTCATTCCCCTGATTATGAAACTGAAAAAAGTTCAGTGATATTATAACAACAAATCATTTTACATTAACAAAAGGTAGTTATTTTTTCTACATAATTATCAAATTTATGTGGTAAGCTAATTAATGTAGTTTAAAGAATTCAGTACAGATGCTTAAACATTTAAATCAGAGCCTGAAATTTGTCAAGCTGTGTAATACAGTAATTGACTGCTGAAAGGTTTCTACATAGTTTATAACAGATGCACAATTCTTAACCTTGTATGTGAAACCTACTGTATTAATCATATTTTACGGATGTAGCTCTAAGTGCTACGACAGAAATTTGCACCATAGTGTTGAAAGACATTGCTCCAGATAAAATCTGCAACATTCAACTAAAAGAGAACCCTGCAATGCATTAACAAATGGTACCTAATGAAAGAGTATTTTTCCAGCATGGGAATCGGTGGTGTGGGCTAAAAAAAGAATCCTGCTTCGTACTGCAGTATGGTGTTTATAGTACATGGCTATTCTGATGAATTGCTGAGTAACAACATGAGTGCAAACTATGAAAACAATACAGTAAATTATACTTTTGTGCGATAACAAACTGCCACCAGTAACACATCCCCCTGTGGTCCAGTCTAACCAACTACCAGAGCCACACCCCTCTCAACCCTGTCTTCTCATTACAGTCTATGAAAATGATGTCTGGGCCTTGAGTAGGAACACTTTATGAATTGCTGTTGCTCATAACTGTGAGAGAGAGGATTTCAAATGGCAAAAGTTCATAGTGGATAAGAGTAACTGTATAAAAGTATTTAGTTCAGGCGTGACCAACCTGATGCTTGGCCTAAACTCAGGGAAAAAAATGAAAATTAAACAGCCAACCACTATGCAGACTCGCATGTTGCACTCCTGCTTCTCTTGTTTTGTATAAAAAAAAAAAAAAAACACTACAGTTAGACTGTAAAGACCAAAGATACATCTTCAGGAGCAAATGTACTATCTCTTCTTTGAAATCCCAGTGTAAGTAACCAGTTCCAGGATGAACTGTGCAATACATCAGATCTTTGCATCTTTAGAGCTACGCATTTAGTAAGCCTTTGCAAAGACCACTTGTTATCATCTCCTCTGCAATGTTTATCTTCAAAACAGGACTAGCACAATTTATTTTAATTTCTATTGCAGTTGTTATTTCATCTAAACGGATGCTGTCTGTGCAACCTGGTCCATGTGGAGAAAGCTTAATGTAAATTTTAAACATATGTCAGATACAAACACTGTTGTGCATAACACAGAACTGTTGCTTTACTTCCCTGTGCAAGATGCATAGAAAAACTGTGTCTTCGTGTAAATGAACCATTCTGTTGACATGACCACAGATTTAAAATTGCGTGCACAGCTGCTGTCTGAATCCCTGCACTATGTTTATGAATAGTTACTTACCTTTTGCTGTCAGTTCCATACAGATGGTCTCCGAGGTTGACAGTGTAACAGGAACTTGTGTGGATACTAGTCTCTGTTGTATTCACTATTTTATAAAATGTTGGGTTGAGGCTTGTTATATTGTTTCTGATAAGCTTCTGCTTGTTATCTTCAAGCAGACTACACTGGAATATGTTCGATAATTTTGTTGTTAATGCTATAAAAATCATTTCCTAGTGAATCTTTCCATAGAGTCACTATGTAATGTAGTAGGCAAAAGCTTGTTCATTAATGTATGGAAGAACAGCAGAGGTTAGTGTGCCTTTTTTGTTCTTCACATTTTATAATAATCGCAATAAATACTGTAGGTGTATGATTTTAAGCCAGCTTTACTTGAATGCGTTGGCTTTGATGGCAAGAAATGTGTGCGGGTGTTGGTAAAAAAAAAAAAAAAAAAAAAAAACATCAGCCTTTCTGCTTTCTCTGATAGTCTCATTGCTAATATTTCTTCCCATCTGCACTGCAGCTTTTTTTTTAAAGGAACATACCAGAATTTTATAGATATTTAGGAATAAAAGCTTCTTAGGTTAGTATTATTCTTTTTAGTAGTTGAAACAGTCAAAGGTTCAGTTTGTTATAATCACCCCAACCCCCTTTCTAGACTTTTGACTTGTTTTAAGGAAGTTCTGGCAGTCTTTCAGGAATGTTATAAGTGAAACTTTGAGTTTCTGCTTCCTGTTATATTTTGTTAGAGGTTTTGAGGCTTCCTGGAACCTGAAATAATTTAAGGTGTTGTCGCTATGTAAAGACTATAGTTATTTTCTTTTTCAAATTACTTTTTCTGTCTTCTCTTCCTTGACTAGACCAAGCTAAGCTGATTTGACTTTACCAAAAATGGATATCCATACAACTCTGTACCAGATTAGTAAGATTGTAATGCCATTTTTCTTATTTTGAATAATTAAAATGGGTTGTTGAATAATACATTGCAGCCATTGTATTCTTCTTCTTCATTGAACAAGTTATTTTTCTGTTGCATGCCTTGAGTATATGTCAGCCAATGTGGAACAAAAATCAGTTGTAAGTTTTGTAAATCTTCCTCACTGTATTGCACCTGACTGCTGTTTTGTAGTCCTACTAGCAATTACTCTTATAAACGTGATATTTATGCAAGTTGACATTTTCTGTACCCAATTAGTCGCAAGTTTCATCTTGTGAATTTTTGTATCTTCTGAAATCATTTAATTTATTTTTAATGGTATAGTTATATTTATAAATGACAGAATATTTTTTGTGAGACTTCGACTAGCAAACTTAGCATGCAGACCAGAGAATGGAGGTGGCTGCAGACCTTACTCTGTAATGCTAATTGGATTACACCTCAAAGTTAAACTTAAGTCATTGAACTTATAATTATTCCAGTCTGACTGAACTGAAGAAAGTTTGGAAGTGATGCTGATGTCCATGAAGAATGGGAAACAGCAGCTGTGTCCCTGAGGGGAATGCCGTACTACAGTCACTTTTAGAGGAAATGCTCTGCTACTGTGCCTTCAGTGCCAGCATTGGTGCAGAAACTCTTCAAGGTGCTGCAGTTTGGTGTTAGGAGGTGGAGGTTAATATTAGTACTGATAGCATTACCACTGCTCAGACGCTTCAGCCTTAAAGCCTTTGCGGACTGGGGAGGTTGTGCTAATGTCAGCACCATTGGACCTTTCAGTGTCAGTGGGAACAGTGGGTCATTGCCATTGCTACTTTTGGTGCCAGCAAAATGTCATTTGGTGTGACCACCCCTTTTATTGGTGTCAGTATCTTCAGTGTTGAAAGGGTTTCTGATGGCACCCTTTTTTCAGTATTGGACATTTCTCTGCAGAGGTTCCCCTTGCCACTGGCTACCACACTAGCCCTGTCCCAGTGCCTGTTCACTGTATTTCTGAAGCCTCCTGTTGTGACCAAACTGTCGACAGAGAATTGAAAAGTTACTCTAGAGCTCACTACTATGGGTCTGGCTTTCTTCAGTATCCTACGTGCACATTGAAATATCCTACTAATACTCATACTGTGAAGGCAGAGTTGTAAGAGAAAGAAAGTTGACTATCCTTCATTGTTACACCTCAGTGACACTGATGGGAATGAAAGTGATTCCCCAAAATCTCCTGTGGACAGCCCCAAATTTAAAAATCTTAGAGATAATGAGAAGATGGCTTTGTAAGCCCCCAGTCATTCGCTGCTAAGAATCTACTGGAGACTTTTTAGTCACCTCTAACCCCTGGGTGGTATCTCTGGTGAATAAGACACATTTCCTTGTTATCTGAGAGGCACTCCCTCTGTGGCTATGCTGGAGATCGAGTCTTTTCCCCAGATTCTGTCATTAGATCCCCCATTGAGGAATCCAGGGTCCTGGATCTCTAAAGGGAATGTGTTTATGCATTTCCCACATGCTCTGTATAGACACTCAGCTGTCCATTATATATGTTAATGTTCCATTGTGAGCTTGCTGACAAATTAAGCAAGACATTGTAACAGTTGCTGGAAGATAGCAGAGGTCTCAAAATGAAGTTGGCCTTTCAGGCAGCAGCTTTAACTTTCGGTTCAAACCTACCCATGCATCTGCCGTACAACATTTCAAGAGGAGTGATGAAAGCAGAGGGCATAAGCATTGTTGTTTGTCACCATGCTCAACTGTGTTTAACTGCCTTTGCTGAAAATTTCAACTTATCCTTTAATTGCACTGAGCTTTTGATGTCTGAAATGAGAACAAAATTACAGAAGAGTGAGAGGGATCTTAAGACTCTCACAGCTGTAGGTTTCTTGTTTTGAAAAAAACAGAATGTGACCTATTGAGGATGTAGACATGTGTTATTTGTCAAGCACCACAAAGGAAGCAACAGTCTGGAAAGAACATGAATGACTGTGGGAGGTTCCCAGACTGGACACCTGACAGGAGGCAGAAATAAATGAAAACAGGGATTTTGCAGCTTGTCATGTGGGTAGGGGCAACAGTAAAATTACTTGAGGTTGTCTGATTATCTCACTGTGGATCCAGTTGGGGATTGCCAGTCCCCCCATCTTCCTGCATGGAAGGCCTTTACATAGGGCAGTAGCATCCATCCTTCCACAGTTGCTCTCCCTTCCATTAACTACCATCCTATCCCATCTGAAGAGTGTGGCAAAAAATTAGGTCTTTAGTTGGTAACAATGTAAAATATCAGGACCCGCTAGAGCAAGTCCTGACATACAGAGACTAGATGACCAAAAGGCCAGTCTTACATATACTAAGTTCAAGGTACCATTTCTTAGAATATTCCCTTTTTCCAAGGTATGGTGATCTTGGATTGGAGTTGGTATATATAAGTTCAGGGGATGTGGTCGGCTTGCCCCCCTGCAAAAAGAAGTTTTAAGGAGAACACTGAACTTGGAGATTCGCTTTTGTCTTGTGGTTTTGGTCTTCTTGTTTTTTGGGGATTTTTTCGGCATGTTGGCACTCGGCATTTTGAGTACCGATATCTAAATTAGATGCCCTGCAACCTCATTCTGAAAAATGTCATCCAAAATGCCTAGTCAGATGACATTTGGATTATTACTGATCTTTTTTTTTTTTTAAGCTCCAAAAGACGCAAAGAGCTTTGGACTGATTATCATTTTTAGCAGTATAAATGAGGTAATTCCTAATCAGATATTTTGGATGGTCTAAATGCAAATTATTCTTCCTTGCATTTTTTTAAGCTCCAAAAGATGCAAAAGCTTTGGACTGATTATCATTTTCAGCAGTATAAATGAGGTCATTCCTAATCAGACATTCTGGATGGTCAAAGTGCAAATTATTCTTCCTTGCTTTTTTTTTTTTTTTTTTTTTTTTTTTTTTAATACGAGAAACATCTTTACTAAATTATCACATATGACACAGGCAATCCTGACATAAGTTTACTTGCAAACATTGTACACCACAAAACATATTGACATAATTGTAGTTTCAAACATTATACATTGCTTATAATCTATTCAGTCATTGTCAGTCAAGCATTACATAGCTCATTCAAATCCTGCTTTCTTTTAAACATTGTTCCCCCTCTGCATGTATTATTCCCACAGTTCCCATTTTTTCCTATGCAATTTGCTACTACCCTTTTTTAAAGATCCCAGTTCCAGTTGCTTTATCTCTGCTACTATATTTCCTACTATTAGTAAATTTGGTTTAGACTTTGAATTCCATTTTTTAGTAATTGCTTTTTTAGCAGCCACCACTGGATTGTACAGGTTATAGGTCATATTAAAGGTGGGAAAAGTTTTGAAATGATTTTTTGCGGTCTCATTTTTTTATATCACAAAAAATCTGGCATTTTAACAGGGGTGTGTACACGTTGTATATCGACTGTATATATTGTTCCCACAGTTTCCATTTTTTTCTATGCAATTTTCTCCTGCCCTTTCCTTGAAGATCCCATTCCAGGTATTTTTTCTCTGTTACTATATTCACTACTTCTACTACAGTTAGTTTAGTATTTGATATCCATTTTTTAAATTGTTTTCTTGGCAGCTACCATAATTAGAGTCAGCAAGTCCTTAGTATGTCTAGGCAATTCCAATACTGTATCATAGCTCAAAATAATAATTTCCTTAGGAATGACAATTTGCTCACCCAGTATTTCTGATAATTAGTCTACAGGGAGTTTTTAACATCTGCTAACTCATTCATTACACCCCCAGAAAATATACAGTCACCACTTTCTTCCCTATCACACCTCCAACATTTTCTGTTTACCTGAGGAAAAATTTTTGGGGTCTACTTAGGGTATAAAAATACCTATGTAAAAACTTCCAAGCAACGATCCTAAATTTTCTAGACTTTGTTGCATATTTGGGAGTCATACATATATCCCTTCATTGTTTTTTTGTGAATTGCTTATCCAGTCTCTTTTTCCCAATCCTTTTTTACCTTTTCTGATTGATTCTTATAGTTATCATGTAAAAGTTTATATGCTGTACTAATTATTCCTGTTTTAACAGCAACTTCTCTTCTAGATCCTACTAAAAAATATAAAAGTGCTGGTCTTTCTCTTAGGAACACCCTATTTCTTTTTCTTTGCCTGTACTCTGATGTCAGTTCTTGACAGGGAAAGCAGTCACTAGCCTACAGTCCAAATATATTCTTGGCCTCTTCCCATTCTATTACCTTTACTCTCTAATTGTTTGCTCCCAATACCTTGGTTCCTTTGTCAGTTCCCTCCAGTAAATTCCATGCCCTCTTGCTTATTGTCTTTATTCCTAATTGCAGTCATCCATATCAGAATAATCTCCTTTCTCCATTCCCATGTTGGCTTAGATCTTAGAATACTTTCTGTTACTTTATGAGTATAATACTCCACATGGTTATTGCTATTCTCCCCAAGGATCTGCATCCAAAATCCCAGTCTCTTATTTTTTTGAGCTTTCCCCTGTTTCGTCATCATCCCTTTCCACTTTGAATTATAGCTTTCTGCTTGTCCTATGTAGCTCTGACGTCACCCTTCAAATCAAGTGAACACAAACCACCTTTCTGTATTGGAATGATCAGCTTATCCCACTTAACTGTTGCCGTCTTCACCTTCCAAATAAAATCCTTCAACTGCTTTATTAATTGCTGTCCACAACTTCTTCTCTGGTTGATAAAAATATGCCTGACGTGTATAAAACTAAATGGACTTAAAACATTTTGACTGCTTGTATCTTGCTATCTGTAGCCATAAAACAGAGTTTCCAAATTCTCAGTTTTTGCATTATCTGTCATTTAGTCTCTTCCCACATATCCTTAGCTGCCATAACAGAATCCTTTGTAATCCATACTCCTAACTACTTCATTTTACATGTCCTCACATATATGGGTTTTGCTGAACCAATTTTTTGTGTGGGTACATTGTTTTCAGCTATTGCCTTTGTTTAATCTTCATTACTTTTGTACCCCCAAAAGATTTGAAACTGTCTCAAAATGTTCCACAACATTGCAATGTCCATTTCTGGTTTTATCAGGTATAAAATAATATCATTTGCAAATAAAGCCAGCTTTTCTTGACTACCATGCCAATTGTATCACTGAATTTCTGAGTCCCTTTTTTCTTTGCCAGTGGTACTAAATATAACACAAATAAAAAAGGGGAAAGAGGACACCCCTGTCCAGATCCTCTACTCAAACAGAACTTATCAAAGAGGAACCCACCCATTTTGATTTTCACTTCTGATCCCTCAAATAATCCCTCCTAATCAACCTTGTAATTTTATCAGGGAAAGCATATGCTTCCATTGCCCTACTCATGAAATCCCAGTGTATTCTTTCGAATGCAAAGATCCACCAACAACAGTGGTATTTTCTTACATTTTGCTTCCCTCTGTATCATTGTCATATTACTATTGTCAAATGTTTACCTCCCCTCCAGAAAACCACATTGATCCATATCTGTCAATTTCAACATCATCTTTGTCATTCTTTTAGCCATTATAGACATAAACACTTTGTAATCATGGTTTAGAATTGAAATGGGCTTATATGAACCTGGATCTGATGGGTCTTTACCATCTTTAGGTATTACAGCCAGCACTGCTTTCTTTCAGGCTGTTGGTTCTCCTTCTTTAAAATACTGTTAAACAAAACCTTGCAGATCTTTATCAGTTTCTTTTCTCCTAGCTTCCAAACTTCCACAGGAATATCATCTATTCCCAGGGACGTTCCTGTAGATTGGTTATATTTCACCATTCTTATCTCATGTCCTTCTATCCTAACTGTTAGTAATTGAGCCACAGCAACATTTAACCTTAGCATATTTAATAATTCCATAAACATTTCTAATTGTAATTTTTCTTGATTTCCATATTTCTTTGCTTTATACAGATTTTCATAAAATTTCTGAAATATTTTAGTACCTCTGAAGGATCTCTGGTTATCTTCCTTGTTGTAGACTCTCTGAGCATGGCAAGAACCCTTTTTACTTTCTGTTGCCTAAGTCATTGTGCCAAAACTTTTTGTGCTCTGGAGTTATCATCAAAAACAGTTGCTTGACAGCAGTTTTTCTAAACTGATGCTTATTATCAAGGTAATCCCTTATTTTCTGTTTATCACTCTGCAGTTGCTCCCTTTTTTGGTCTGTGAGATCCCCCAGTATTCTGCAATACTTTTAAGTTTTGTCAGTCCCTCTAAATAATTCTTGTTGCTTCTTAATCATATTTTTTCTTTTATTTCCACACTGTTTTTAAACTCCACTTTAATTTCATCCCAGTCCCTAGCTGTATTTTCAAAGAAATTTCTATCTTCCTTAATAAATCCTGAATAATGTCCACTACCCATTCTTTAAATCCCTCTCTTTTTAACATTTAGGTGGGAAAGCACTAATGCTTCCATTGCCCTACTCATGAAATCCCAGCTTATTCTTTCGAATGCAAAGATCCACCAGCAACAGTGGTATTTTCTTACATTTTGCTTCCCTCTGTATCATTGTCGTATTACTATTGTCAAATGTTTGCCTCCCCTCCACAAAACCACATTGATCCATATCTGTCAATTTCAACATCATCTTTGCCATTCTTTTAGCCATTATAGACATAAACACTTTGTAATCATGGTTTAGAATTTAAATGGGCTTATATGAACCTGGATCTGATGGGTCTTTACCATCTTTAGGTATTACAGCCAGCACTGCTTTCTTTCAGGCTGTTGGTTCTCCTTCTTTTAAAATACTGTTAAACAAAACCTTGCAGGTCTTTATCAGTTTCTTTTCTCCTAGCTTCCAAACTTCCACAGGAATATCATCTATTCCCAGGGACGTTCCTGTAGATTGGTTATATTTCACCATTCTTATCTCATGTCCTTCTATCCTAACTGTTAGTAATTGAGCCACAGCAACATTTAACCTTAGCATATTTAATAATTCCATAAACATTTCTAATTGTAATTTTTCTTGATTTCATTATTTCTTTGTTTTGTACAGATTTTCATAAAATTTCTGAAATATTTTAGTACCTCTGAAGGATCTCTGGTTGTCTTCCTTGTTGTAGACTCTCTGAGCATGGCAAGAACCCTTTTTACTTTCTGTTGCCTAAGTCATTGTGTTAAAACTTTTTGTGCTCTGGAGTTATCATCAAAAACAGTTGCTTGACAGCAGTTTTTCTAAACTGATGCTTATTATCAAGGTAATCCCTTATTTTCTGTTTATCACTCTGCAGTTGCTCCATTTCTTGTTCTGTGAGATCCCCCAGTATTCTGCAATACTTTTAAGTTTTGTCAGTCCCTCTAAATAATTCTTGTTGCTTCTTAATCATATTTTTTTCTTTTATTTCCACACTGTTTTTAAACTCCACTTTAATTTCATCCCACTCCCTAGCTGTATTTTCAAAGAAATTTCTATCTTCCTTAATAAATCCTGAATAATGTCCACTACCCATTCTTTAAATCCCTCTCTTTTTAACAGATAGGTGGGAAAGCACTAATGTCTCATTTTTATTTCATTACTCTTCCTTTTTATTTTAGTTATTATTGACACATGATCTGAAATAGTTATTGGATGCTTATCAAAACTTCCAATTAAGTGTATGTGTTCTTGTGAAATGTAATTTCTCTCTAGCCTAGCATGGTGTTTGTACCTTGGAGAATAATATGTAAATTCACTCCAAACTCCTACTAGTGAATACACATCTTCCATGCCAAATATTTTCATAAATTTCTTCAAAAATGTACCTTCTTTTATTATATTTCCCTTCCGGGCCTCCTAGATACATCCTCAGTGCTGCAAATTAAATCCCAGTTCCCACCTATAAGTAATATTTCCTGCTGAAAGCTGATTATTTCTTCCACAATTTTCTTAAGCTCCATTATAGCAGTTTTAAGTGGAATATAAATACATGCCTGTGTGATCATTCTCCCTTTCTAGTAGCCCCTTCTACAAGTCTATCATTATTATCTTTTTTTCCTTTTTTCCTTTTCTATCACTATTGGAGCTACTCTTGCAAATAAAGTACTCCTCTTTTCCTTTGTCTCAGGCAATCCACTGAATAATCATCCTGAAATCCTTTCTTTATCAAATTTGCATGCTCAGTTCTTTCCAAATATGTCTCTTGTAGCATAGCTATTTGCACTCTGAATTTTTTAATATAGTGCGCTACTCATTCTTTTTTGAATATATATATCTGTGAGACCATTCACAATTAAAGGTAATAGAGAAAGTGTCATCATGTTAAGAAGTTATTATTACCACCTGTAATGTGTAGCATAAATGTGTAGTTTCAGCTTTTGTGTTACATGCATGCACTAATGTTTGGCAGGTTGATCTTTTATATAGTTGCTTCTTGTCATATCCTTCTGAACCTATTTCACATCTTACAAAACTTTTTGCTTTAGTGAAAACCCTCAAGCAAAGAAATAAACACCCCCAGAATACTCCTAAAACCTAATAACTTAATACTAACACACAAAATTATATACATATTTAAATACTGAAGTTTAACCCTCCTAATAGGAGCAATTGCCCTAGACTGACAGCCGCACTTACTTACTTGGATTAACATATAAGGAAGGTTATCTATGCTAAGACACATGGTGCAGCCTGTGCTTGTAATTCCACTAAGTGCTGTCTGTTTATATCTTATCTTTACTCCTCTCTCAGATTAGGAAAACAGTTGAATGCTTTCATAAAACATCATCTCTTAGCCAATGAAAGAAAGAAGTATTCTGTTTTTATTGTCCGTTATTGGATTGTCTCCATAGAAACATGAGAATCAGATAGCTTCTTCTACTACATGCACTCTTTTATTTGCTAGAGGAAAACTTTATTATATTCAGTGATGTCCTTCAAGGATGCATCTGCAGTCCTAACATATGGGTTGTCCTGCCTCAGGCAGCCCTTCGGTCGGCCGGATTCCAAAGTCTGGGTCTGGCCTCGGCTGATGTCGCACTTCACCCGACGTCATAGCTGCTGGGGTATAAAGGCATCAGCCGACACCATTTTCCTCAGTCTTTCTTGCCGCGCAGTGCCCGAAGCAGAAGCTGTTCGCAAGTGCCAGTCGGTCAGATCCAGAGATTTCTACTACCGAAGACTTCTAAAAAAGCTAAGTACCCCGTTGGGGACTCTTTCTTGCCTCAGCCGATGTCAGACAAAGTAAATAATTGTTTAACTTGTGGGAAACAAATACCTCATAAGGATTTCCACTCTTACTGCCTTCCTTGCTTGGGCCCAGACCACGACGTATCAGCTTGTCTAGCCTGTGCTTCCTTCAACCGACGGACGCTTAGACGTTGGTCGGAGTTTGCAGAAGAGTTTTTTGGTCCCGCTTTTGCATATAAAATGCCGTCGGAGACTCCGACTACACAATTAGCTAAAAAGCGCAAGGAAAAGGACCGACACTCGCGGCCCGCGGTTTCGGCTGAAACCGCGGTTAGGCCAACTGTGAGTGTCTCGGTTTCGGCTGAAACCGAGTCCTCGGTTCTCCCTTCAGCTGAAAGCATGCCTCCGATAACCGAGGCCACACAGGCCATGGCTGAATCGGCTACAGAAATTACTGCTGCAGAAGCAGGCACCCAGGATTTGTCAGACACTATTCCTTTAGTCATCTCTTCTCCTGCACGTGGGGCTGCTAGACCCCCTGCTTCTATGTCTATCAAGGCCTTTTCCAGGGCTAAAGCAGCCAAAACTTCTAAGACCTTACCTACAAAAGCTCCCTCTCACAGGCCTACCTCTAGTTCCCAGGTACTCAGCCTGGCTGAGGATCTTATTTCTTTGATCAGGGGATCCCAACCTCACCCAGACAGGACCTCTCAACCTCCTCCAGATAAGAGGCCTAGGACTGAACCCCCTGAACCTCTCTCTACAGACTACTCCTCGGATGACTCAGATATTTCTCACCATCAGGAAGGCCCATATTCACCTTATGAGGATTCTGATGCAGAAGACTCCATCCCTTCTGCTTCTCCTCCTGAAGAATTTTCTTTTGGGGAAACCCTACACTCTATGAGGGAACACTTCCAATGGCAGGGCCAGGATTTTTCAGATTCAAGGAAAAGGCTAAGGACTTTTTTTTACACTTACCACAGCATAGGCCTTTAGCCATACCTCCTGTACTATCAGTTGTTGATGATGCATATAATGATGCCAGTACTGCCCCTGACTCTCTTCCTCCGGCCCCTGCCAAGCCTGACAGATATTAGAGGGTCCCGGACACTCATTACCACTTGTATAAGGCTCATGTTGCAGACCCAGAAACCATTTCTCAGGGCCCTAAAGGTGTTGCAGCTGCCTCTGCCAAAAACCCTCTTCCCTCTGAAAGGGAATCTAGAGCATTAGAGAGGTGGGGAAAAAAGGTTTATACATCTTCTACTCTTTCGGCCAGGGCCTTAAACTGTCAATTTCACATGATTCAGTACCAGGAATTTTTGTTAGACCAGCTAAATAAAAAACTGTCCTCTCCTGAACCTTTAGACCGTACGTCCCTTCAGGATTTGGTACATAACTCTCAGCAGGTCAGTAATCATTTTTTAAAATGTGGCTATGATGCACTGGAGGCTTCTTTTAGATCAACTATGACTGGAGCAGTGATTCGAAGGCATGCCTGGTTAAAAGAGCAATCCTTACCAGACCATGTTAAGTCAAAACTCCTAGATGCTCCTATGGAGAAACAAAGTTTGTTTGGCTCCCCTTCACAGGAGGTTCTAAAGAAAGTGGAAGAAAAAGCAAAATCTGTCCAAACAGTCAAGGATTTTTTACAGGTCCAACCACCGAGGTTTAACAGAAATTGGCCTTCGAAAAATTGGTCCTTTCCAGACACATCCAGAGCACAGAGAGGCAGAAATAGACGCCCAAGAGGCAGAGGTCAATCTAGGAGTGCCTACAGGGGACGTCAGTGGCAACCTGCCAACCAGAGAATTGCTGCCACAGCTGCGACTACAACCACTTCCACAGGACAGACACAATGACTTGGCTCTGATTCCGCCTACCAGGGAACAACTGGAAGCACCCTTGGGCGGAAAGCTAGCCTTATTTTCAGACAACTGGCATTGCATTACAGGAGACAAATGGACTTTACAAACAATAGACAAGGGCTACAGGTTTCACTTCCACACTCTACCAAAAAAGAGAGGAATGCCAAACCTTCCACCAAGCCAAAAAACAGAGGCTCTAAAACAAATCATCAACTTACTAAGGATGAGAGCAATAGAAAAGGTACCATCTATGGAACAAGGCCAAGGATTTTACTCCAGACTATTCCTTGTACCAAGAAAAGAAAATCAATGGAGACCTATTCTCGACTTGTCCGCACTGAACACATACCTCATTGTTCCAAAATTCAAAATGCTGACCCTCCAGCAACTTCTTCCCATGTTGGGCAAGGAGTCTTGGCTGGTGACTCTAGATCTCAAGGAGGCATACCTGCACGTCCCTATACGACCAGATTGCAGAAGACACCTCAGATTTCTTGCAGGATCAGAGCATTATCAAGTCTCAGCATTGCCCTTTGGCTTATCTACTGCGCCCAGAGTATTCACGAAATGCCTGGCATCAGTAATTGCTCATTGCAGGCTTCAGGGAATTCAAGTTTACCCATACCTGGACGACTGCCTAATACAAGCGGACAACAAGACAAAATTAACAAAGGATTTGGCCAATGTCATACAACTGTTGCAAGCCTTGGGATACACAGTCAACATTCAAAAGTCAAGGCTAGTACCATCCCAAAGGATAACATTTTTGGGTGCAGAACTGGATACAACAACTCAGATGGCTTTTCTCACAGAGGAAAAACAAAAGCAACTACCAGTCTATTTCATGGCATTAACAACACAAACTCAGCTTACTGCAAGGAAAGTCCTGGGTTACATGGCATCCTGCATAATATTGATCCCACATGCCAGGCTGCATATGAGAAAGTTGCAATGGTACCTAAGGAATGTATGGTCTCAACACAAGCACAGTCTAGAAGCCCAGATTCCAATTATTCCATGCCTGAAAAAAGAATTCCTGTGGTGGGCTCAGGCCTGTCAGATAAACAGAGGATTGCCTTTCCACAAACCACATCCAAGCCAGACCATCACCACGGACGCCTCAGACCTAGGCTGGGGGGCACACATGGAAGACAAGTGTATACAAGGCCTATGGTCCCAAGACCAGCTGAATCTACACATAAATGTAAAGGAGATGCTGGCAGTGAAACATGCAATCCAGGCATTCAGACCATTCCTCCAACAAGGTCACCTGCTGATAATGACGGACAATACCACAGTCATGTGATACATCAACAAACAGGGAGGTACACACTCATACCCTCTATGCCGGATGGCAATGGACCTGTGGAATTTGGCCCTGAATCTCAACATTCAACTGCAGGCCAGATTTGTACCAGGAAAAGAAAATTCACTAGCAGACACCTTAAGCAGAACTACCACGGATGCTCACGAATGGATGCTGCATCCAGATATCTTCAAAACCATAACAAACAAATGGGGAATGCCAGAGACAGACCTGTTCGCCTCCCCACACAACCACCAATTGAAGAAATTCTGCTCAAGAGTATACCACCCACTTGCCTGGAGGGTGGACTCCCTTTCCTTCAGCTGGAAAAACCTGACAGCATATGCATTTCCTCCTCTTCCTTTGATGTACAAAGTCCTAGTGAAGATCAGAGAGGAGCAGCCAAAGGTAATCCTGATAGCTCCAGACTGGCCAAGACAACATTGGTACCCGCTACTGAGAAGCATGTCTCGGGCACACTCATGGCCTCTACCTCTATGTCCCTTACTTCTAACACAGGACAGCTACAAGACCCTGCATCCAAACTTGAAAACACTGCAGCTAACAGCTTGGAATATTGCATAAAGCAAAATCAACCAGATTTATCTCAGAGGGTTAAGGACATTATCCTGGAGGCTCGCAGACCCTCCACAAGGAAAACATATTCAGCCAAATGGAAAAGATACCTCATTTGGAGTGCAGCAAAGGGAGAAAATGTCTCATTGGCAAACATAGCACACATCCTGGAATACTTAGCAGAACTGTTCCACAATGGCCTGTCCTACTCCTCCATTAAGATTCATGCATCAGCAATTTCAGCAGAGTACAACATGGATCCTCCTGTCTTCTCTCATCCTCTACTCAGGCAGTTCTTGAGAGGAATCAAAAACGTAAAGCCTCCAAGGAAACCACCTCTACCTGCATGGGATCTCAACTTTGTGCTGGAAAAATTAACACTCCCCCCTTTTGAACCAGCAGCAACAGCAGACTTACAGTTCTTATCTTGGAAAACTGCATTCCTGCTAGCAATCACTTCAGCAAGAAGGGTATCTGAGTTACAGGCATTAATGGCAGTACAGCCTTTCCTTATCTTCCATCAGGATAGAGTGTCTCTGAGAACTAATCCTACTTTTATGCCAAAGGTGGTCTCCAGGGTATCATTGAACCAAGCTATTCATTTACCTACATTCTTCCCCAACCCACAGAACAGGGGGGAAAGACTACTACACACCTTGGATGTGCACAGACAATTACGCTACTATCTGGACAGAACTAATAAAAGCAGAAAAACTGACCAGCTTCTGGTAGCATATGCAACAGGAGTGCAAGGAAAAGCAATTTCAAAACAGACAATCTCAAAATGGATAGGAAATTGCATTAGATTCTACTACTCTTTTCATGGAAAGACAACTCCTGAAAATATCAGGCCTCACTCCACAAGAGCTACAGCCACCACTACAGCTTTCCTACGAGGAGTGGCTACCAAAGACATTTTAGAAGCTGCTACTTGGAGCTCCGTGCATACATTTGCCAAGCATTATAATCTTCCTTTATACTCCAGATCCCGAGCAGGTTTTGCAACTGCTGTTTTGCAAGGGATCTTAACTACACCATCATTATCTTAGTGCCTCCTCCCCCAGTTTGGCTATGGTATTCTACCCATATGTTAGGACTGCAGATGCATCCTTGAAGGACATAGTACAGTTTTGTACCTACCATAAATGTAGATGTCCGATAGGTATGCATCTGCAGTCAGGATTACCCACCCTCCTTCCCCTCTGTGGTATTCCTAGGGTACTTACCCCTCTTTTAGCTAGCTGGGGGAATCTGTTATGGTGTATTTGTTTGTATGTATATATATGTATATATATTTTGCTCTCTACTGTTTGGAATTATCTGCATTTATCCAAATTTAGCCTTCCTAGAGGGCACCTGGCATCTGGGGCAAGAACCACTGAGGAAAATGGCATCGGCTGATGCCTTTATACCCCAGCAGCTATGACGTCGGGTGAAGTGCGACATCAGCCGAGGCCAGACCCAGACTTTGGAATCCGGCCGACCAAAGGGCTGCCTGAGGCAGGACAACCCATATGTTAGGACTGCAGATGCATACCTATCGGACATCTACATTTATGGTAGGTACAAAACTGTACTTTCTTTTTTATGTATTTGCTTCCTCTTAAAACTTTTTATAGAGCAAGCAAGGGCATTGATCCAGACATTCCCATGTGCAACAGCAAGAAAAAACACATCAGTTTTTCTTGTATCATGCACTTTTTCTGTCCAGGATTTTCTTCTCTTTTTACATTGCAGTGCCTACATTTCTTAAAATTGAACAAGGTTAAAGAAGAAGGGGAAAACAAGGGCACTTGTTTACTTTAGTTATCTCAATTACCCTTGAAAATAACTGAGAAAGTTTTACTTTATAGCATGTAGGTTATGCCATGCATTATAAAACTAATACCGTTAAGAACAACATTTATTTTACTTATTGTTAACTCTTTCCTTCCTCTTCCCCTCTTCTAAATGTTCTTCCAAACATTGATGACATGAAGTAGAGCAATATGCTTTGGAGTTCCCTACAAGTTTAACAAAGTCAAAGAAGTCCGATATTTCCAGGTTTTCTTGTTCTGTTATGTTTCACAAATATAATTAATGCTTTGTAATCCCACATTTATTTGTCATTTTCCAAGGTTTTCTTCTTGTTGATCTCCATCTCCCAAATTTATTATCTGCTTCATTTCCAACATACTCCTGGTTCATCTACTCAACTCCTGTGCTTTTTTTCTGTCTCTTAGTCATTTTCCTTCGAAACATTGGCAAAGGTTTCACTGGCACAGTTTCTCTAAAGACTTTATTACTAGAAGAACTGTAAGCAGAATCTCCTTCTGCTTGATAGCTCACTTTTTGTTGGACAAACTTTTGTATTTCTTCCTTAGCATGTTCTGCATCAAAAAATTATTTTGCCCCTCCAGCAAAGAATATTATGAAAGTAGCTGGCTACAGCAGCTTGAATGTCATGTTTGCTTCTTGCCATTCCTTGATTACTAGAATAAAATTAGTCCTCTTCTGCCTGGTGTGCAGTGAGTAGTCATTTTCCACAAACACTCTACTGTCTCCCACTTTCATTACTTTGTCCATCTGCCACATTTGGGTCAGAATCAACTATTTCTGCTGGTAGGATTGCATTTTTACTGTTAAAGGTCTAGGTTGCTTTCTCATGGCCAGGTTTGAAGCATATACATTATGTGCCCTTTCAAGTAACAACTCCTGCTGTGGAATACCAGTCCAGCTGCTTATTTGTGCTTTCAAAAAATTAATACAGTGATTTCCTTCCAGCTTCTCTGGTAAAGCAGAAAATCCCAGATTTTCTCGGGTCTGTATCCCATCATCGAACTTATATAGGTTTGAACGATGTAATATTGAACTCAAAAGTCCAAAACCGCACAATAACGAACACACAGAACAGCGATTTTCTTCTCAGGGAAAAAAAATTGCTGTTCCCCAACAAAAAACAAACAAAAAAAAAAAAAACATAAACCTTAAAACTAAAGTGGGGGGGCTTCTCCCCCCACCCCCACTTAAATGTACGAACTCCGAGATCGCATTACAGTAGAGGAAATAGCAAAGCCCCGAAAATGGCCACCAATTTTTTTTCCCCTGGGAAAAAAAACTGATGTGCCATGGCATTGCTATTTTTGCATTTCGGACTTTTGGGTTCGATATTGCATCATTCGAACTTGTACAAGTTCAACGATGTGATATAGACCCGATTTTCTCTACATGCCCTGTCCTCTAATTGTGTTATTTTTTAAACATCTCTTCTTGAGCAGTGTCATACTCAGCTAGCCTTTTTGTCACTTTGACAGTTGATTTTTGCAGTTTTATCAACTCATCTGAATATCTGTTTAAAGCTTCTTGCAGTTTTTTCCTGCCTTTTGTTATTTGAGTTGATGTACTCTTTCAGTGTTTTGTTTATTTTTATCAGATCTGAATACATTTGACTTTTTTCCTGTAGATTACTGGAAGTCCTGTCTTGCACCAGAACTGGAGAATGCACTGCTTTTTGCTGGACAGCTGCAGAATTCTTTCTAGTCATTGTTTTCTCCTCACCGTTTGTGATGGATTTTTTTTCAGGTTCTTTGAATTTCTTTTTGCTGGCATCCAGGCAATGCACTTACTTGTCAGTTACTGAAATTTACCCAAAAAGACCAGTTCACTGGCTGTCTTATCTGAGTCTTTGTTTTCACACTGGGAGAGCTGAAATTAAGCTGTTATTCATTGTACCGCCATTTTGGAAGTCCCCTAATCACACATACCTTGTCCAAATAATGAGAAGGTAAATGGCACTGTTGCTGGGAGTGCTTGAAGGCAGCAGAAGAGACTGTCAAAGGCTAAGCAATATAGACAATATTACTAAAGTAATTTCAGGAACTTAAAGAAGAATTGTTGGACAGACATGCCTGGTGTGCTGAAGTCCTGGAGATCCAATGAGTTAGTCTGGACTGAGCAGCTAAATGGCAACAATTCACACATTAAGTTATGATAAATATTACTTTGACATCATTTACAGGAATGTGGAACAGGTAAAAAAAAAAGTGAAGTTTCAAAGATGGTGCTAAAGTATAAAGCTGAAGGAGAAATAGAATACGAGATGCTACAAACCACTGAGAGGAGAGTAAACTTGGAAGGGGTTGTCTTTTAGGCAGCCATAAAGTCTGTGTCTGTCTTTGCTAGGGTTCTGGCTCCGAGGACATTTATTATGGTCATAATACCAACTCCTGGGTGGGGGGAATAGTTGAACCATCTCATCATGGAGGTGGCAGTGCCCTTCCAGTATAGGTGCAAATTCATACCCACTGTGAAGTCTACTACCTATTGGTGGCTTGGTGTGCCTAATGCCAGTCCCCAAGACCAGTCTTTTGCATCTCAACACCTTCTTTGAGTGGACTGATGCATTTTGTGATCAGATGTGCTGCACACCCCCCTCCTCCAAGAATGCTAGGTGCATCAGTTACCATAGCATCTAATCAATCCGGCAGTGACCGGGCAACTGTCAGGACTTTATTCCTCTGTGGTGCCTGAGCTGGTTAGTAGCAGTAAATTGAACAGAACCATTGTAAACTGCAACTGAAAAATCCATAAGTTTGTAAACCAAGTGATGCATCTTAGGAAAAGCCTGTTTTAGAGAGCTGCAAGTGTTCAGCAATGTAAAATTCTTGTGTAGGTCTATAAGTAAGTACAGACCATTATCCATGTTTTAGAAAGTATAATTAACTGACAGAAATAATACTGTAGGTATATTCAACTTGTGGAAGCCATGTTGGGAATTACTTAGGATAAATTTAGCTTATTGTGTAACAGCAAGTTTATAAACAAATTATACAAATAGTTTGACTGCTGGTGATAGGCTGACCGTTGGGCAGTATTGTTGTGTGACAGTTGGATCCATTTTATAAGCAAGGCTAAATTAGTAGCTGTCTTCAATTCCACAAGAATGATACCCGAAGAAAGACATTAAAGGTATAAGTTAAAGATTTTAGCAATGTGAGCATAAGATTTTTGATGAATTGAACTTAGTGTCAGAGTTAATTGGTGTGACAGGTATAATATACTTTAGAAGAGTAACATAAGTGCTAGAAATAGTATGAATATTGAAATGTGTTAGTAACATATTTTGAGAAATATAGAGTAGTAGTAGCATTTGAAGGAAGAGATGCTGTTGAGGAAAGACATGAAGTAGTTTATTAGGATGTTTGCACTTTATTAAATTGTATTATGAATGGAGGATGATGACTAGACTGGTTGTTGTTAAGTGTCATATTTGTGATCAGGTCATTTCTAACCACTAATTTTATGAGTTTTTAAAAGCAGGCTGTTGTTGAGACTTTTAGTAAGTTGACTTAGCAGTCCTTATAACAATTCTGGCATTAAAGGAAAGGTATTTGTTTTGAAAGGTAGATGCAGTAGTAACATTCTATAATGCCAAGTTCTTTCTTTAGCGTGCATCTGATTTTTACTTTCAGTAATGGGTCATAGACAGTAATTAGTTTGGTACAGTAGCAACAAGTCTTTATGGGGTGCAAAGAGTTTGAATAAGTATCAAAGAATGCTAGGGCATCCACAGGATTGGTATGGTTAAACAAAAGGGACCAATCGAAGGTACAGAGTAACACATATAGTTTTTCCTTATTTAGTGGCAAGCTGCAATAGCTTGTTATGCTTGCAGCAACATTGGATTTTATGACTGACCCATACATGAGGCTAGGAACATGATCATTTGTTGAGTTGGAAAGGATAAGTGAGTTTTGGCAGTGATCAGGAGTCTTAGTGACGTCTTCTCATGGCCAGTTGAGTGACATCCAAGACTGCCATTTACTGGCTTTCAAGGCAGAACCTGGAAAACTGAGATGTTCTTCATGTTTCACTGTTGCAGTCATCACATTTGGGTTATCCCTGCCAGGGTAGCCCTCGGCCAGCCCAAATACCAGACGTTTGTATTTCTGCGTCGGTTGCTGTTGCTTCCGGACTGACGTCAGGTAGTAGTAGTAGTAGTAGTAGTAGTAGTAGTAGTAGTATAAAGTAAGGCAGCCGACACCATTACATTAGTCTTTCTTGCCATGGAGCCTGAAGCAGAAGCAGTTTGCACGAGTGCCTGTTGGCCACTACCTGAGTTTAGTCTTCTGAATTGAAGCTGAAGTCTTTTAAAGCTAAGTACCCCATTGGGGATCCTTTTTTCTTGCAATAACCGATGTCAGAAAAAGTTAACAATTGTTTCACCTGTGGAAAGCAAATACCACACCGAGACTTTCACTCTTACTGTGACACTTGCTTAGGCCCAGACCACAACGTTCCCCCGCTGTCGCTTCTGTGCTTTGTTCAACGCTAGAACTGTATGTCGTTGTGCCCTTATTGTAGCTAGATTTTTTCACTTACAGTCCTCAAATTAGAATATGGCTTCAGTAAGCCATCTGACAGCAGATCTTCCGAAAAAACGTAAAGATAAAGAAAGAGACAGACTGCACAGGTCCAAACCTACCGACGACGCCCCCGTTAAGCTAGTCTTCAGTTTTCCGGTCCTCAGTGAGGTGCTTTTGCAGCCCCTGATGCTCGCTTCTGTGGATTTGCAGGCCTCTACTGAGACCCTTTCAGAGTCCAGTTTGGCGCAAAACTTGTCTTCGACTAAGGATCCTGTGGACATCTCTACCTCAGATAGGTCTGGAGCCACTGAGCAGGCACCGACTTCCGAGGAAGTCCTTCGCACTACCGATTCTCGACAGAAACTGATGACTTCTTTTGTGACTACCATTTTTTCGAAAACTACCGAGTTTCTTCGGCCCAGGTTACGAATCACACCCAAGAAACCGACTACCCAGTCTCAGGCACCTGCTTCCTTGCCTCAGTCTCAAATGCTTAAAATGGCAGAAGACCTCATCATGCTGATTAGGGGAAGCCAAGCTACCCCTTCCAAAAGAAAAAGAGATCTGTCCCCTGTAGTTTTGTCTGAACAAGAGTTCGATGACTCTGATGCATCTGAGTAAGAAGGCATGCAACCCCTCTCTGCTTATGAGGATTCCATTCCTTCAGCCTCTCCCCCATAGGATTTTTCCTTTGGGGAGACCCTTCACACCTTAAGGGAGCATTTCCAATGGGAAAGTCAGGACTACCCTCAGTCTAAAAAGCGAGTTAGGGAATTCTTAGATCTTCCATAGCACAGACACCTGGCCATCCCCCCAGTCCTGGATGTTGTGGAGGATGTTTTCCTGGAGTCCATCTTGACTCCTCACACCCTCCCTCCTGCACCCAGAAAACCAGACAAGTATTAGAGAGTCCCTGACTCACACAAATTTCTTTTTAAAAATCCTACTGCTGACACAGAGATAATTTTTCAAGGGCCTAAAGGAATTAAAGCAACCTCTGCTAAGAATCCCACCCCCTCAGACAGGGATTCCCAAGCACTAGACAGATGGGGTAAAGCCTTGCTATTAGAACAATAAATTGTCAATTCATTATGCTAAAATTTCAACAACATATCCTGGAACTCCTCAAACAAAAAATGTCTTCCTTTCCTGCTTGTGCAGAATCTAAAGAGTTGCAAGAGTTAATGCATTCTGCAAGTCAAGTAACTAAATACACCTTGCACTGTGGCTTTGATGCCCTAGAAGCTTCTTGCAGGGCAGCATTCACTGGTTCTGTCCTCAGAAGGCATGCATGGCTTAAGGAGAAGCCCTTGCCAGACCATGTTAAATCTAAATTGTTGGATGCCCCCTTGCACAAAGACAACTTATTTGGCACTAAGACAGAAAAGGTCTTAAAAAGGATGGAAGAAAAAGCAAAATCTATGCAGACAGTTAAGGATTTCTTACAGGTCCAGCCTCCCAGGTTCAGCAGGTATGACCCTCTAAGCACTGGTCCTTCCCTGCTCCCACCAAGTCAGTTCAACCCAGACCCCGGGGAACCAGACCCCGCAGACAGCAGCCACAGGGAATACAGAGATCTAAGCAGTGGACTACCTCCACTTCAAAACCATAGAGTTCTAAGCCACCCCCTTATGGTAAGAACTCACAATGACTCTCCTCCCCCACCCCCTCCCTCTGCCCACCTCCACCTACCCCTAGGAGGAAAACTCACTCTCCTTTCATGCAAACATTTTCTTTCCACACCTTTCCAACTCCAAAAGGGTTCCCAAATCTACCTCAAAACCAGTGGGCAGAGACGCAAAAGCAAGTCCTTTCCCTGCTCTCCATGAAGGCAGTAGAGCACGTTCCTGCAGAACAGAAAGGCCAAGGTTTCTACTCCAGACTTTATCTGGTACCCAGGAAAGAGGGCACCTGGCACCCCATCCTCGATCTATCCATTCTAAACACCTTCCTGGTGATCCCAAAATTCAGAATGCTCACCGTCCAGCAGCTGCTACCCATGCTCTCCAAGGATGCTTGGCTAGTCACTCTAGACCTAAAGGAGGCCTACGGGAATAATTCAGGAAATATCTCCATTTCAGGGCTGGATCGCAGCACTTTCAGTTCTCTGCGCTTCCCTTTGGCTTATCTACTGCTCCCAGAGTTTTCACAAAATCTAGCTCCGGCCATTGCCTTTTGCAGACAAAGGAATATCCTGCAGACAAAGGAATATCCAGATTTACCCATACTTAGATGACTGCCTAATTCAGGCAGATGGTCAGGAAAAGCTGCTCAAGCACCTGGCCTTTGTAAAGTCCCTACTAACCTCTAGGGTATACAATAAATGAAAAAAAATCCAAACAGGTACCCACCCAAAGGATTATATTCCTGGGAGTAAGCCTGGACACAGCATCCCAGATGGCATTCTTTACACCAGAAAAGCAAACTTTCTTGACAGCCTACTTCTCTCAACTAGACACCAGACCCCAACTGTCTGCAAGGAAAATCCTGCAAGCTCAGGGGTTCATGGCATCTTGCATTCTACTCCTTCCATATGCCAGACTGCATACGAGGAAACTTCAGTGGTACCTAAAAAGCCTTTGGTGTCAACACTGCCAAGACCTGGAGACTCTTATTCCTATAATACCTTGCCTCAGAAAAGACTTTCTTTGGTGGGCAGCACCATGCTCCCTCAACAAAGGACTACCTTTCTCACCACCCCGCTCCAGTCAGACCCTCACCACAGATGCATCAGATTATGCCTGGTGTGCACACCTGGATGGCAGGTGCATACAGGGCCAGTGTAGGCCACAGCAAATCCATCTACACATCAACCAAAAAGAGATGATAGCTTTCCAGCATGCCTTGATAGCTTTCAAGCCCCTTCTCTCCCCAGGGGCTCTCCTGATTAAAACAGACAACACCACCGTGATGTGGTATATCAACAAGCAGGGAGGGACTCAGTCCTACCCTCTATGCAGGTTGGCCTTGACCCTTTGACACACAGCCTCTGCCATGCAACTCCACCTGTTAGCACAATTCCTACTGGGTTATCTCAACTCTCTGGCAGACCATTTAAGCAGAAATCTTCTGGACCCACACGAGTGGCAACTCAAAAGAAGAACCTTTGCCGTAATAACTCTGAAATGGGGCACCCCGAAGGTCAACCTCGTTGCCTCCCATACCAACCATCAGCTCAGCAAGTTCTGCGCCAGGGAGCATCACTACATGGCTTGGAAAGTGGATGCTCTGTCCCTCCCCTGGGTCACTCTGTTGGTCTGTGCCTTTCCTCCACTACCTCTCATCCCCAAGGTACTGCTCAGAATAAAGGAGAAAAAACCAAGGGCAATTCTTATAGCTCCAGACTGGCCTCACCAGCACTGGTACCCCTTGCTGCACAGCCTGTCCCCTCTGCCAACGTGGCATCTCCCCCAGATTCCAAACCTCCTGACCCAGAGGGAAAGGGAATTCATGCATCCCCAATTGCATACACTCAATTTGGCAGCTTGGCTTATTTCCTAACCCTCGATCAATCTGCCAACCTCAGCAAACAGGTTCTAGATGCTATACGTGAGGCCAGACACCCTAGCGCTAGGAAGTCTTATGCTGACATATGGAAAAGGCTCTGCACCTGGATTCAGGCTAAGGGAGCCAATATGGCACAGCCCTCCCTCCCTCCCTCTCATCCTGGATTACTTAGCTAACCTGCTACACAGTGGACTGTCCTTTTCCTCTATTAAAATTCATGCCTCTGCTATTGCTGCTCATTTTCCCACTGAGCAGCCCCTTTTCTTACACCCTGTGATCAAACAGTTCCTAAGAGGGGCTAGCAACTTGAGTCCCCCCAGAAGAGCACCAAGTCCAGCTTGGGACCTTAACTTTGTGTTGGAAAAGCACCCCCCCCCTTTGAACCTGCCTCTTCAGCAGAGCTAAACTTTGTCTCCTGGAAGACAGCTTTCCTTCTGGCCATCACTTCAGCCAGAAGGGTCTCCGAGCTGCAAGCACTCATGGCTGTGGAACCCTTCATCATCTTCCATGCTGGCAGGGTATTTCTCAGGACTAACTCATCCTTCATGCCCAAGGTGGTGTCCAGTGTGGCTCTCAACCAATCCATTAATTTGCCCACCTTTTTGCCTAAACCACAGAACAAGGGGGAAAGGATCCTGCACTCTCTAAATGTGCACAGACAGCTCAGATTCTATCTAGACAGGACTAAATCCTTCAGAAAGTCTGATCAATTGCTGGTTAGCTTTGCTGCAGGGGCAGAGGGCAAAGCCATCTCCAAACAAACCATCTCCAAATGGATAGTACACTGCATCCATTTCTGCTACAAACAACATGTAAAGCCTTCCCCCAAGGGGGTCAGGACTCACTTCACCAGAGCAGCTTCCACCTCTGCAGCTTTCCTCAGAGGAGTCCCCGCCAGGGACATCCTGGATGCTGCCACATGGACATCTGTTCACAGCTTCACCAAACATTACCACCTGCCTATCTTCCCCAAATCCAGGGCAGGGTTTGCCTCTGCAGTCTTGCAGGGCATCCTAGCCAGCCCCTAGTTTCCTTGACTGCCTCCACCCATTTACTCAGCTTTGGGAATCAACCCAAATGTGATGACTGCAACAGTGAAACACGAAGAACATAGTACAGCTTTGTACACTTACCATAAATGTAGATATTTGAGTGTATTCACTGTTGCAGTCCTGGTTTCCCTCCCTCCATCCCCCTCTACTTTCTTCTCTTTCCTTACAAGGAACATTTTGGTATTTACTTTCTACTGGTGGGGTTCTTCCACCAGAACCTGGGTCCCACTTGGGGGCTCCTGACAGGTTAGGGCAAGAAAAACTGATGTAATGGTGTCGGCTGCCTTACTTTATACTACTGATGACCTGACATCAGTCTTGAAGCGACAGCAACCGACACAGAAATAATAAGCCTCTGGTATTCGGTTCAGCCGAGGGCTACCCTGGCAGGGATAACCCAAATGTAATGACTGCAACAGTGAATACACTCGAACATCTACATTTATGGAAAGTGTACACAACTGTACTTTTTGGACTGTTCTTTTGAAGGGAATAATGTCCAAAAGTAATGACGTACCTGGGATGCATACACGAGTTCTGTCATCCAGTGTTTGTCAAATACCTAAGACAGGTGTACTTTTGTCCGGCTGTATATTTCTAGTTGCTCCAAATACTATCGTTCTCACTGTTTCCTTTTTTAGTTATGATTTTGCTCAAAAAATATTCTCTAAAAGGCTTCCAGGATGTTTTGTTCTAGCTGTTTTTTTTTTTTTTTTTTTTTGAGTCAAATTAAGAATTTTTTTTTTTGAGGTGTTAGACAATGTGACTTATGGGGATCTTCTTATAGGTTAAAAATCTGTGACCACATCTACCCTTCTGTTTTGGTTGCACAGAAGTTAAATTACTATTTTAAAGTGCTGGCATTAGCTGATGCTGAACCAGAGTGCAGTTCATGGGACAAGGCTAGGAATGAGTTTGTTTTGGACGAAGTAGATGACCAGGTGTATAGAACCCTAATTTAGGGAAGTCAAAAACATAAATAATGGAGGTGTAGGAAGATGATTTCTCAGTGAAGTGGGTAATCCAAACAAGAACAGGCAATATGAAGGCTGAGCATATAGTTAATGATGCATATAAGGTGCTGTCAGGGACAAACAACAGTTGGTGGAATCTCTGAAACTATCATGGGACAAAAAGTAATGTTTTAACAATATAAAAACTATAAATATGTATATAGCATGCATATTTATTTATTTATTTATATTTGTTAACCGGGTAGTGTCCGACTGGGTTGGAAACCTGTTTTCAGCAGAGACCCAGGGAGAAAAGCTCCAGTACAGTTACACTTTGTAAAAAGTACAAGTAGTTATGCATTAGTTTAACAAGGATACATTTAGCAAATACTTACATGGTATATAAAGTATTAGCCAAAAATTATACAAGGTGTACAGTTAAACAAGGTTACATATTAAAAAATACAGAGGTACACGATTTCAACAAGAAAATCTCACTGTTAAATAAACAGTTCTTTTGGAGAAAACAGTGAGGTTATAAGCATCTGCAGCAATATATTTGTAAGTATTGATGTGTAGTAAGGGGTAAAGAAACTAGCCAGGAGCAATACCACGGCAGAGCCAGTTACTGTTGAGATAATCTTTTAGGGTTGTTTTGAATGAGGACAAGGTAGAATTATTTTGGATGTGCAGAGGAAGATTATTCCAAGCCTTGGCTATTTTATAGAAGTAGAAGGAGTTGCCGTAACTGTTGTGAGACTGGGTCACTTTTAGTATTAGTTTGTTGGATGTCCTAAGGGGCCTACTGTTAATGTTAGTTTGGACTACATTTGATAGTGCAGGGCAGTCAGTGGGGTTATAAATGACTTTATGGGCAATTGAAAGTTGGTTTAGTGCTAACCGGTTTGGAAGTTTCAGCCAGCTGAGATGTTGAATTACTGAGCAGCAGTGAGTTTTATGGGATTGATTGGTTGCAAACTTAGCAATTTTATTGTAACAAGATTGAAAATTGTTAAGGTCGGCCTTGTGTAGGCTGATGAAGATCTTTGAGCAGTAGAGAAGGGTATATAGAAGGTGTGAGCTTACAGTGGCTAGTCTAAATTGATGTGTAAGGAAAGATTTGACCCTATAGAGAGTTCCAAGTTTTGAGTGGACTTTTTGATTGTTAGGAAAATGTGTTTATCAAATTTTAATCTGTCATCTATAGTAACTCCAAGCAGCTTGGTCTGATTTGTGAGGTCAACTGTTGTACCATTTGAGGAGGGTATAGAGAGAGGTGTGAGCTTACAGTGGCTAGTCTAAATTGATGTGTAAGGAAAGATTTGACCCTATAGAGAGTTCCAAGTTTTGAGTGGACTTTTTGATTGTTAGGAAAATGTGTTTATCAAATTTTAATCTGTCATCTATAGTAACTCCAAGCAGCTTGGTCTGATTTGTGAGGTCAACTGTTGTACCATTTGAGGAGGGTATAGAGAGAGGTAGCATGCTGGGTTTGGATGAATTGTTAGTGGAGATCATTATCTTAGTCTTATTAGGACTGAGGATGAGTCTATGGCTGGTGAGGTAATTTTCAATATCTTGGAAAGCTGTTTACATTTTTTGTTGAAGTTCTTGGGGGGGGGGGCACTGAGCTGAACAGATAAGAGAGGAATTGTCTGCATATTGGATGATAGTGGCATGTTGGGTGGCGGAACATAGGTTATTGGTGAATATGACAAAGAGGAGGTGCCCAAGTATGGCTCCTTGGGGTACTCCTGTGGTGACTGGTAATAGTGGGGAGAGGTGGGTCTCACATTTTGTAGCCTGTTGTCGGTTAGATAGATAACTGTGGAAACATGTCAGGGATGAGGTATTAAGGTTATATGCGGCAAGTTTGTTGAGTAGCAGCTGATGGGATACAGTGTCAAAAGCTTTTGAGATGTCTAGGAAAATAGCTGAGATTAGCTATCCATCATTTTTTAAGTGTCAAATAGCATCTGTAAAGGTTATTAAAGCTGTGTTAGTACTGTTTTGGTCTGAAACTGTGCTGTGATCCTAATAGTAGGTTATTGGAAGTGAGGTGATTCATAAGTTGTTGGTGAATACATTTCAGTAAGATTTTAGCTAACAGAGAGAGGATGGCAATGGGCTGGTAGTTTGCAATATCTCTGTAAAGGGGCCACCCTTGTGAAAGCATATGATGTGGGAAATCTTCCAAAGGTTGGGTACATATTGATCTGAGGTAGATCGATTTATTAGTATGGATATGGGGTATGAGATGGATGGAGCGACTGTTTTTAGAAATCCGTTGGGTAGGCAGTCGGCTGCCAGACAGCAGGGTTTTAGTTTATTTAGTAGTTTCCTGATGTAAGTAGTTGAATGGGTTTAAAGGAGAAAGAGCTAGTGTTTTCATTGGTTGGGGTGGGGACTGAGAGTTGTAGGTTTTCTTTGCCATCTAAGAGTGAAGTGATAGAATTGACGAAGTGTGAGTTGAACTGTGATGCTATGGGCTCAGAGGTATTAGTAGTGAGAGGAACAGGGGTGGAGGCTTTACCCGGATCAAGAAGATGGTTGATATTTTGCCAGAACTTTTGTGGGCTGTGCTGGTATTTTTGTTGGCAGGTTAGGAAGTAGTTTTTTTTTTTTATCATGTATGACTTTTTTCTTAGCTTGATTTCCAAGTTGCTGATATAGGGTGTAATCCCTTTTGTCTTTGGTCACATGGTAAAGTGACCAGTTTCTATCCCTTTGTTTCATTACAATCTTAGTCTCATTAGGTAGCCATAGTAGTAGTTTGGATTTGTGCTGTATTTTCTTGGAGGGGGCAAGGTTATCTAATATGGCCAGAAATTGGTTGATCTAGCTGTAGTTTTTTAATGGGGACCAATCACTGTGTTGTAGAAGTATACTGACTGTATCAGGGAAAAATGTTTTGCTGCGGGTGTATTTGAAAGGGATATTGGTTTGAATTTGTATTCTTTTTCTGTCTAGAAATGTAGGGGCATGGTCACGTAGTGTGGCTGGCAGGCAGCCAGCTTGGTACCCCAGGTTTGGCTTATTGGTCAATATCCAGTCCTCCAGTCCAATAATGATTTTATATTGGAATGTTTGTTGGTGCGGGTGGGATAGTTTATTGTTTAGGTGATGCTGTATAAGTTAATAAAGTTGGTAGGAGAGTTGGAGGGGCAGGAGAGCGAGTCAAGGTTGAAATCTCCCATGATGAAGTTTTCATGGTTTAGAGAGAAAGATGACCAGGATAGGAGGGATTCTATACTAGAAATGTTGTTGCCAGGAGGGAAGTAGATGGCAATGATAACAATAGCTTTGTGAGGATTAATTTGGAGGTGTGCAATTAAGAGTTTCAGCAGTTGGAATCAGGTGGAGTACAATTTAGTTTTTCAAGTTTAAGAGAGCCTTTAAACATAATAGCTACACCCCCACCACATTTGTTTAGTCTATCCTGTCTTATAATATTGTATCTATTTGTTGTAATTTCAGAGTCCCTGATGTGAGGCTTTAACAAGGTTTCCGTTGTGACTGCAATGTCTGATGAGTAGGTGGCCAAGGTAGCATAAAATTCAGGGATTATATTTAAAACACTTCTGAGACTGAATTTGGTAGATAGAAGATCTGAGTTACTGGTGATAGGTAGTGAACTACATGTAGTAGTATCAGTGAGCTGTTGGATCGATGAAGCGGAACAGGGGGTCAGGAGGGGACTGTTTGTTAGGAGGGATGTTATGGTTAGGGCCTGGGTTAGGGTGAATATCACATTGGAGTTTTTTCTGTGCTAATGAGTACATTATTAGGTTGTTTTAGTTTATACATTAGACGGCTGTACTTGTAGGTGGACAATGGAGAGTTTGTAGTCATCTGAGGGAGGAAGAAAATAGTATTCTAGGTATGGTTAGAATTAGACATGATGTGTTGACATGGTTTAGGTAGAGGCTGAGGAGAGGTGTGTGAGAGAGTTGGAGAGTGATAGCATTCCATTTTCAAGTCATGGCAGTCGGTGGAATAGTAGGCTAGGTAGAGAAAGCACAGATGTATAGTATGGTAATGTCAGGAGTGGTAGAGTGACAGTTTGAAATGAGATGTGTGAGAAAAAGAGGAGGAAATTAAAAAGTAGAGTGGAAAGTAAAGAGTAGCTGTGGGAGTGGAGTTTTGCTTAGGTGCATGTTAATGTTTTTGACTTTTGATCCTTTCTTTTATCATTATAATCTTACATTGCACACCTTTAGTGCGTACTTTGCATATTTTAAATATTTTTGTTGCACTCTTTACTCTGATGACCATACCTCTTAACTTATTTGGACAAAGCTATTAATAATGTGTGGACAAAGGCCCAAATTTTAAGTCTTGCTCTTATAAACTTTGAAAGCCTGATAGAATAACAGGTTTTGCACTAGTATGAATTTTCTGAAGGGTGTGAAGTCTGAAACCCAAATGAGTATCATTATTTTCTAGCTTCATTCCGCAGTGATTTGCCAGAAAACCAAAATCTCTTAAGAAGCAGACAAAAACATATGAGGCAAAATCTGGACAGTTAAGAGGAATGCAGATGACCTCTCTGGAACTGTTTTTTTTTTTTTTTTTACAACTGCAAGTGTTGCAAATATGTGTTCTTATTGATTTTTCTTGCAAATCCCAGGCTTTGACTGAAATGAGTCCGTTACTGGGTCAGTCAACTATTCCAGTAAACAAACAGTAAATACTTAAATTAAGTAATTACTAAACGTTGCAACACTAAAGATGTGCCAGTTGTCAGTGAACTAATTAGAATTAACAGATGCAGCAGAGAGGTCCTTTCTATGGAAATGTTGGTGGATATTATTGAATAGGTAGCTGCTTTGCTGTGTTTACATTGACTAAGATATTCTCTTCTGATGAATTCAAAGTCTGGCTAGCCCCCACCCCCCCAGTACTTCTGCCCCAACGTATACAGTTACGAAGTGTACAATTAGTGAATGCTTAAATGCAACCTGTTAGATCTCTGTTGCGCATTGACTATACCTGTTGAATGTATTACTGTAGAATTGTCTTAGTTCAGGTGGTATAAATAATGATTTACAGAAGTTATCTGAAACTGTAATATATGTTTTGTATTGCCAGGGCCTTGTTTCTGTTGCTATTTTCTAATGTCTGTAGTAGTAACGAAGTGAATCTTGATTATGTTAGCACCTAGAAACTAAAGGTAGTCAAACACTGAATACATGTTTGTGTGGTGAGTTTGAAATTCTGTTATGTACATTATTGAGTTGTTTGCAGTAAAGATCTTTTGTTTTTCCAAAAAAAAAATGAATTCTGTAGTATGCTTGCTCAGAGAATTTGAATCATTCTGATGTTTTGAAGATAAATTATTTTAATGGGATCAAGGCTTTTTATGCATCTGCTGTTATTATGTTTGGATCATAGTTCAAAATATGTCATATGTGGTATTTAATGTGAAATTTGTTTACCATGCACAAAATTATATAGTGATGTGTATAGTATATTTATTAGTGGAATCATTTACTACATTAGTTATTATTGTTTTATAACCGATGTTGAGTAGTGAAATTGGGTGTTAGCTTGCAGCTTTGTTAGATTTATCTTGGTGTTCACAAATTATGGTGGTTTTAGCAGTTTTAATGCAGAGGTGGAGTCCATCTTTGAAATGTGTAAGTGAAGTAATTTTAAGATAAGTAGAACAAGCTTGGTTTCAAACTCTTATACACTTCAGCACGAATCAGGTTCAGGTGTTTTGTTTTTATCTGTTTATTGCTTTCAAAGTAAATGAAGGCTATTGCAACTGTTCAGAGAAAAGAGACATGAGGGTATTCATAGTTGACTTGTTCTCATGGTTGAAAATATTGTAATTTCTTTAAATATCTTAATAATTATTGTCTTCAAACTTATGAAAAGTTTGACAGTAATGAATTATTTATTTATTTTACTTTTGTTAACCAGGAAAGTCCGACTTGACACAGGTCCTTTTTCAGCGGAGGCCCGGGGAGAAAAGCTCCAGATACAGTACAGGTTAGGATTTCATTACATCTAATACAATCAGCATGCAATAGTATTACAATACAATCCAGCATGCATTAGTCAAATATTAACTTCATTGTAACAGTACAATATTAACTTCATTTTAACAGTACAATATACAGGTATATTATAGACTCATTTCAGCATGTGGCAGGCAGAGCTATACATTTTGGTAGTTCATTTCAGCATGTGGTAGGCAGAGTTTTAGATTTTTGGTATTTGGTTAATAAGCAGTACAATGCCAAATATTAACTTCTTGCTATTAGGACTATATACAAGTTTGTTTCAAAGTCATTTCAGTGTATTGTTGGCAGCATTTTACAATTACTGGCAGTACGTAAATCTGCAGTACATTGAGAGATTGAGAGTAGTACAATATTGGGAAAAACAGTACAAGAATTTTATGTAGCAGTGGTGGATGTATGTTGTGTATCTAGTAGTTTGATGGATTAGAAGTCACATGGTATCTGAGAGAAAAGGAACAAAAGGTTTTAGTAGGAGTATATTAAGAAAAGTCTGTGTGCTTGGGGTAAGCAGGTCAAACTTGCATAAATAGAGGTAGTGATAGGTGATTATCAACAGATGCATTCCCGCATTTAGCAACAGTGCAGTGGGTTGGTTTAACCTGGGGAGACAGAAGCAGAGCCAGTTGTTTGTAAAGTGGCTTTTGAGGAGGTTTTTAAATTGGAGGGGAGAGCTTGTAGCAGTGATGTGATTTGGGAGTTGATTCCAAAATTTGGCTATGGTGCAGGCAAAGAGAGACTTACCTGCATCATTTTGATGTTTGATGACATTTAAAAGGTTTTGGCTACTGGATCTTAAGGTTCTGGTGGTTGTGTAGGGTTGAATTAGTTGCTGTAGTGATGGGATTTTGCCGGGCAGGTAGTACAGCTTGTGTGTTGTATAGAGTTGCTGAAGTATCAGTTGTTGGGGCAGCTCAAGCCAGTTGAGTTGCTTTAGGGCAAGACAGTGATGGGATCTATGAGAGGTCTCAGTAGCAAACTTGGTAATCTTGTTGTGGCAAGATTCCATTTTGGTGAGTTCGGAGTGGTGAAGATTTGTCATTACAGCGGTGGCATACAGTAGGACGGATAAGAGATGAGTCCTTGCAATTGTGGATTTGGTCTTCTTGGTCATGAATTGTTTGCTTCTATAAAGGAGACCCAGTTTTTTGTTTACTTTCTTGATTGTTTGGGCTATGTGAAGGTCCAATCTGAGGTTGTTGTCAATAATTACCCCTAGCAGTTTTGTGTGTGTAGTTGGAGTGATTGTGATGTTATCTTTAGAGACTATAGTTAGACCATTACATTGCTGAGGTGATCTACCAGGGCCAAATATGACTAGGTTGGTTTTTTTTTGGGATTAAGAAGGAGTTTTATGCTGGTGAACCATGTTTCTGCTGAGGTGAAGTTTTGTTGAGTTATGGTTTGTAGTTCATTCATATTAGGGGCGGCACATATAATAGTGGTGTCATCTGCATATTGTACTACTTTGGCAGAGAGTGAAGATGTTGCTATTTGGTTTGTGAATAGGGAGAACAGTAGAGGACCAAGAATGGATCCTTGAGGGACACCAATAGAGACTGGTAAGAGAGAGGACAATTGGTTTTGCCATAGCACTGCTTGTTGTCGACCTGATAGGTAGTTACTAAACCACGATATAGTGGAAGAGTGGATGTTAAGGGTAGCTAGTATTTCCAGAAGCCTGCTATGGTTAACCATATCAAAGGTTTTAGATAAGTATAGAAATATGGCAGACATGAATAATCCCTCGTTTCTGTAGTGATTGACCAAGTTGGTAAAGGATAGTAGTGCAGTGGTGGTGCTGTGGGAGGGTCTAAAGCCGTGCTGAGAATGGGATAGCATGTTATTTGTTAAGAAGTATTGCATTAGTTGAGAGTGAACTATTCTCTCCAATATTTTTGATAAAGGTGAGAGAATTGCTATTGGCCAGTAGTTGGTCAGCTCTCGGGATTTGCCTCCCTTGTGGAGTGGAATTATGTGGGATACCTTCCTCAAAGTGGGTACAGTGGATTCTGTTATGGACCTATTTATGAGGATGGATATGGGGTAGGCTATGGCATCAGCTGTTGTCTGAAGGAAGTCAGAGAGTTTGTCTGCAGCTAGTGTGGTTGGCTTAATTTTTTTCAGGAGTTTGGTAATAGTGATAGTGGAAACAGGGTGTAGGAAAAAGTTAGGGGAGCTGATTAGTTCTATGGTGTGGGAGGGGGTGGGATTTGGTATGGGGCTGCTGGTGCTATTTTTGGTGTTGGCTAGAGTTTTAATTGTTTCAGTAAAGGATCTATTGAAATGTGTTGGGATGTTGTCATTGTTGTTTGGCAGTTCGGGGGTAGGAGTGGTCGCTTTTCCAGGGTACAGTAAACTATTTATTGTGGCCCAGACTTTCTGAGGGTTATTAGCAAATTTGTCTTGCCTGCTTTTGTAGTAATTGGTTTTGTCTAGCTTAATGTGTTTTTTGACTTTGTTACGGACTTCTAGGTATTGTTGTTTCAGGGAAGAGGTTTTGTGTTTATGAAATTGAATCCAGGCTTTGTCCCTAGTTTTCATTACTAATTTTGTCTCTTTTGTTAGCCAGGGGGCATAATTAGTTTTGACTCTAATGCTTCTGGGTGGTGCATGTTCATTTAGGTCTTTGAGGATGGCTGTGTTAAAGTGTTGCACAGCTTTGTCTAGAGGAAGGTGAGTAAGGGGAGTCCAGTTAATGAACTTTAGAGTATTAAGTAGGTTATTATCTATGAAGTTCTTTTTGTTTCGTATTGTTTTTAGAGTAGGAGGAGTGGTATGGTGCTATCTATTCCTGATTAGGTAGGTTATTTGGTGGTCACCTAGACTGTCTGGGAGACAGCCTGCTTTGTTGTATGAAATTGGGGTTTGATACCAGTATCCAGTCTAAGATGGATTGTCGTTGGGATGTCCTATCAATTCTTGTGGGGTGAGAAATAATTTGGATAAAGCCATGTAGGTTGATATGGGAGGAGGGGTTGTAACTAGAGCATTCAACCCAGTCTATATTGAAGTGTCCGAGTAGCATGGTTTCCTGTGGGAGGGAGGTAGACATCCAGAATAGCAGGTTTTCAGTGTAGCGATGTTATTGCCTGGTGGAATGCAGCTGCCTGTAATAATTATATCTTTTCTGGAATTTAGTTTTAGTTTAGCAAATATTACTTCAATATCATTTGTTTCATGGGTGTTACATTCAAATTGTTCCATAGTGAGATGATTTTGGAAGACTATGGGTACTCCTCCACCTTTTTTCCCTATTCTATCATTACGTAGGATATTATATCCAGGTGGAGTGATCTCATTGCTGTGGTGGTGTGGCTTAAGCCAAGTTTCTGTCAACACCACTATCTCTAGTTTGTATAAGGCTAAGAGAGTATGTATGTCTGGTATTTTGTTGAGTATACATCTTAAATTTAAGTTTAACAGTAGGAGAGAAGAGGTAGGCCTTTTGAATATAGCTTCTGTGTGATTTACGTTTGTTATGCGTGATGGGTTGGGACTTGGATTAGGGTGTATATCTCCACATTAGGTGAAATTTTGGAGAAGGTGGAGGCAGAGTCTAGTAAGTTTGTGTAGTATTCTTGTTATTTTCTGGGAGGAGTGGGGGTTAGTTTTATAAGCAGGTTTGTCATAAGAGTATAAAGGAGGTTGTGAGGAGGAGAGATCTGATGGTGATATAGGGAAGTGTATTAGTTTGATGGAAGTGGTTGTGGAATCTGTTTGCCACTGAGTTGTGCTTCTCATTAAAGCTCAGTGTGGTAAGAGGTTAGGCTGGAGAGCAGAAGTAGAGAGATGGAGGTTAGTAGGTATATTGCAAGTTTTGGAGGTTGGGTATAGTGTGGGGGTAGCATGGTTACAGTTTATGTAAAGAGGGGTATAAGTGGGTGTAGAGAGTATAGGAGGGTAGTAGTAGTAGTATATATAGCAGTTGTGGTAGAGAGTAGGTAAAGGGTGGACTGATTGGGGTGTGGTGAGTTGTGTATGAAAGATGGTTGGGTGGGCGGGACTAGTAATTTGTGGAGGGTGTGGCCAGTAACTATAAGTGTAATTGTTATGGGGTGGGTGGGAATGGGGCTAGGGTAGAGGAGTGAAGTGATCATAGTGAACGGATTGGGGCAGCACAGTCTAAGGAATCAGCAGCCGTAGTCAAGGTAAGCAATCAGTGGGAATAGTAGGGGAATGCAATAGAAGAGAGATCTAAGCTATAGTGTTTACTGGGTTACTGTTACAGTAATGGTCAGCTTGAGTTTTTTAGCACAAATCTATGGAGGGATATTAAGAGACCAAGCTAGGGGTTAGGCTACAGAGGTGGGTATAGAGAAACTGGTAGGAAAAGGAGTGGTATGGACTGGAGAGTCTAGTTGAGAGCTGTGTGAGTGAAGGAAGGGTGATTCAAGCTATGGCGAGGGAGCAGGGGAGATTTGAGGGTGAGCTGTTAATGAAGATGGGTGAGTAAGGGAAGAGGTAGCCAAGAGGATGACTAGGTGGTTGCAGTAGAGCTATTTAAAGGCTGAGGTATGAGGGTTAGAGGGAAGGAGATGGGTTTTAATGGCCAGGGAGAACCCAGGTAAGAGGGGCACAGTGATGTTGACGCTGACCAGGAGTAATACTTTAACAAGGCTCACAGAAGTCAAAAACAGGACAGGATAACTTATGCTTGTTATACCACATATGTTGTTCAGGGACTGCAGTTTTGCTGGAGATGATGTCTTCTAGTGAAGCAGCACACCTAAAGGGTGTGTGAGACCTTCAGCTTTTGCAGGTTTATTAGAAGACTGATTTAACAAGCAGGGACCTGTAAAACAAGATAGAAAGGTAGGATAAAGGTGAGATAATTTGCAATATTGTTGTTTAGAGTGAGGTAGAGGGTAAGATAAATAACAGATGGACAGATGTGACTGTGATAGGGCTGCAGTAGAGTTGTTTGAGTGGAGGAGATACCAGAGATAAGGAGCTTTACCATGAGAATGGGAAAGTACAAAGGGAATGAGGAGAGTAGTAGGGATTGTAGTCAAGGAAAAAACATTGTAGAGAGAATTGGAGTTGGAGAGAGAGTCAGAGTAGATGAGACAGACAATGTAGTAATTAGTACAGTTAGCTACTTAGTATTACAGTCTCAGTGTAAGCAATTGTTGACTAGATTGTTTATTATATATGCTTACTGGTAACAACTAATTCTGTGAAAATGCTAATGCTAAGCCTATTGTTGCGGAGTGAATAACTTGTCTCTGCTCCAGGGGGCAGTCTATTTCCAGTTATACAAATCTATTGAGATAGTAGGGTATAGCGAATAGTACTTTGCTAATTTAAATGCATTAGTAGTAGGTAGGATTGAAAGTTCAACCGCCCCTTATTACCTGCATTTCCACTAAAAAGTGGTATATTTAGTGTAGATAGTAATAGGCAGATCTGCAATAATTTTGTTCTTCAGCATTTAAATATTTGCCCCAATTTCAACAGCTACAGCTATGCTATTGCCTATAAGCAGCAGCTGTCTGTACCAGGACAATAAAGAACACTATACAGGAGAAGCTGTGATGTAATTGGCGCTAAATTCCGTAATACGCTAACACGAACATCTTATCCGCGTTCTAAATAGATATCCTTTGCAGAGCTCTTCTCAACAGTTTACTAGATTGGAATTTATATTATGTTTTAGTAAACAACACCCCCGATTAGTTAGGACAGTATCCCACAATTATAATAGTTCTCTTTGGTGGATCTGCACAATACTATGATCTTTCCCATACATAACAGTATGGAATGGTCCTAAACAGAGTATTAAGTAAAGGTCTTGAAAGATTAGCACAGCAATTAATTTGCAGATGCCACCGATTATGTGTATGCTATCAGATAATACACCAGATAAGTGTGTAGCCTTTCCAGCAGTTACAACATGGGAAAGGTTCAAAAACAGGGTACACCTTGTTGTAGAAGCTGCAGTATAGCTTCACTAACTCTTTAGGCGATGTTTGGTTACAAAAGCATGCCGCCAAGTAGTTAAATGCTATCTCAGTCCCCCTATTGATCCTAATGACTGTAGAACACTCTAACAGAGCCATTGCAGCAGTTAGAGGTAGAAGAAACACAAAAACAGTTGGGCATCAACACCTTGTATTTCGTTTAACTAAAAACAGTTGAGCAGCAATAACTTGCACTAACTGTACGCCTATCAATCCTAATTACTGCAGATACGCTCTTCCAAAACCGTTGCAGCAGTTAGATGTAGAAGGAACACAAAAACAGTTGAGCAGCAATACATTCAACTAAAAACAGTTGAGCAGCAATAAATTGTTCTCTGTTTAACTAAAGCACAATACTGATAGCATATTAGCAAGTCAAAGAGGGTTAAAACACATTGCAAAGACAAAGGCTAATGATAACTCAGTCCAAGTAATACTACACTACCTAAAAGCTTCCTTTCATAAACGAACATTAAATAAGCACATCTTTTAGAAACATTATATTAGTGAGGCTAGTGTTATAGCAAGTCAATGTAGGTAAAACGCATTAACACGTGGTCAAAGTGAAACTACGCTACCTAAAGTTTCGTTCACCATAGAACGGTAGTTAAACGCAAGTTGCAACAACTATGCAGTAGTTAGAGCCAATGCTTCCCAAAAAAACAGGTTCTAACACAGCTATTTCTGCTGATGTTCTTCGTGTTTCACTGTTGCAGTCATTACATTTGGGCAATCTGCTGGCAGGTTGCCCTCAGTTGGCCTGATTAACAAAGTCTTGGGTCCTGCATCAGTTGCTGTCCCTTCTTCCATGATGTCAGGGGTATAAAACATGCAGCCAGTGCCATTACATCAGCCTTTCTTGCCAGGCGGTGCCCGAAGCAGAAGCAGTTTGCAAGTGCCGGTCGGTCGACTCCTGAAATTTTCATTTTCAAGTTTCAGATCCGAAGTCTTCAACTAAAAAATTAAGTACCCTGTTGGGGAAACTTTTTCTTGCTCCTTACCGATGTTAGTAAAAGTTAATAATTGCATTACTTGTGGGAAGCAAATACCTCATGAGGATTTTCATTTGTACTGTATTCCTTGCCTAGGCCCTGACCACGACGTACCTTGCTGTCGGTTCTGTGCTTTATTTAATCAATGCACTATTAAACGTCTGTACATTTTTGCTTCTAAATACTTTGGCTCTCACTTTAATTATCCAGAAATGTCGTCGGTTAGCAATCCGACTACCGGAATACCTAAAAAACGCAAAGAAAAAGACAGACAGAGACAGGCCATTGAGGTACAAAACTGCCGACAACGCTTCTCCTAAGCCAGTCGCCAGTTCACCGGTACTCAGTGAGGCGCTTTCGCAGCCCCTGATACCCGCTACTTCTGATTCGCAGGCCTCTACTGAGACCCACTTGGAGTCCGGTATGCCGCAAGATGCTTTAATTATGGAACCTGTGGATGTCTCTGCCTTGGATGGGTCCTGAGCCGCTGTGCAGGCACAGGCTTCTGAGGGTGTTTTCAGGCCTACAGATTTGTAAATTAAACCGACGCCATCTTCAAAACGAAGGCCAGAATCTCAACCTATGTCTAAAAAACCAATGCCTAGGCCACAAGTGCAGGCCCCTATGCCTAAAAAACAAATTATCAAAATGGCTGAAGATTTAATTACTCTGATCAGGGGTAGCCAACCCCCCACCCCTTCTAAGAGGCCTAGGCAAGATATTGACTATGAATCTTCTGAACAGGATTCTATTTCTTCTGACTCTTCTATTGAACAGGAATTGTCTATACCTACTTATGAGGACTCTGATGCAGAGGATTCCATTCCTTCTGCATCTCCCCCTGAGGATTGTTCTTTTGGCGAAACTTTACATACTTTAAGGGAACATTTCCACTGGCAAAGTCAGGATTTTTCTGAATCTAAAAAGAGGTTTAGGGATTTTCTTCTTCTTCCTCAGCATAGGCCTTTGGCTATACCTCCTGTTCTAGACATTGTTGATGATGTTTTTTCTGAATCTAGTATGGCTCCTGATTCTCTGCCTCCGGCTCCTTGTAAGCCAGACAGATACTACAGGGTTCCTGACTCCCACAAATTCCTTTTCAAAAATTCTGTTGTGGATCCTGAAACCATTTCTCAGGGCCCCAAGGGCATTAAGGCTTCTACTGCTAAAAATCCTTCCCCATCAGATAGAGATTATAGGGCGCTGGATAGATGAGGTAAGAAGGTCTACACTTCTGCAACCTTAGCAATCAAGGCTTTAAACTGTCAATTTCATATGCTAAAATATCAGCAGCATATCATGGGACTGCTTAAACAGAAAATTATGCTGATTTCTGACTGTGTGGAAAATAAAGATTTACAGGATCTATTGCATTCAGCTGAACAAGTTGGAAAACATACTTTGCAATGTGGTTTTGATTCGTTGGAGGCCTCTTGCAGGGCTGCTGTAACTGGGTCTGTACTAAGAAGGCATGCTTGGCTCAAAGAGCAAACTCTGCCTGATCATGTTAAAGCAAAATTGCTATGGTAAGCAGTCTCAATGACTTCCCTCTACACTTACCAAGCACTTACATTTTAGCTGCCCCTTTGGGGGGGGGGGGGTAAAACTGACTTTTCATGTAAAAAACTGGCAACTTATAACCCAGGACAAATGGGTTTTAAATATAATATCCCAGGGATACAGATTTCATTTCCACACGTTGCCAACTCCATACAGATGGCCAGACCTGCCCCCAAATCAGTGGGCAGAGGCCCAGAAACAAGTACTTTCCTTCATGAGCATGAGGGCTATTCAGCTAGTACCAGAAGAGGAAAAGGGACAAGGTTTCTATTCAAGACTTTTCCTGGTACCCAAAAAAGACAAATCATGGCATCCAATTCTGGACTTATCTACTATAAACAACTTTCTGGACATTCCAAAATTCAAGATGCTGACTCTTCACCAGTTACTTCCTATGCTAGGCAAAGATGCCTGGTTGGCAACTCTACATCTAAAAGAGGCTTACCTGCATATCCCAGTCAGGGAATCTTGCAGAAGATACCTCCGCTTCAAAGCAGGCTGCTTGCATTATCAGTTCTCTGCACTGCCCTTTGGCTTATCTACTGCGCCCAGGGTCTTTACAAAGTGCCTGGCTCCAGTAATTGCATTTTGCAGGCAAAGAAATATTCAAATATATCCATACCTGGATGATTGTCTAATTCAGACAGAAAACAAGGACATTCTTCTAAAACATCTGGCGTTTGTAAAAAGGGTTCTAACTTGTCTAGGGTACACTATAAACGAAAAGAAATCACAACTGGTACCTTCTCAAAAAATTACATTCCTGGGTGCAAGCTTGAATACAACTGCCCAGATGGCTTTCCTTATGCCAGAAAAGCAAATTCATTTGGTGATTTACTTCAAACAGGTGGCCACAAAAACACTGCTTTCTGCAAGGCAAATACTGCAAGCCTTGGGGTTCATGGCCTCCTGCATTCTTCTAATTCCATATGCAAGACTGCATATGAGGAAACTTCAGTGGTATTTAAAAAGTCTGTGGAGTCAGCATTGTTACAGCCTGGAAACAATGATTCCTATCATACCGTGCCTGCGCCTAGAGTTCCTGTGGTGGGCAGAGGCCTGCCACCAGAACAAGGGACTGCCATTCACACCACCCCATGCCGCCCAAACCCTAATTACAGATGCATCAGACTATGCATGGGGTGCTCATCTGGCAGGGAAGTGCATTCAGGGAAAATGGAGCCCAAATCAAATGCACCTTCACATAAATCAAAAAGAAATGCTAGCTGTGCAGAATGCACTGACAGCCTTCAAGGACTACCTTCATCCAGGACAATTACTGATAAAGACAGACAACACCACGGTTATGTGGTACATAAACAAGCAGGGGGGTACTCATTCCTACCCCCCCTGCAGACTAGCCATGACATTGTAGAACATGGCCTTGAGCTCTTGAGTACAACTACAAGCTCAATTCCTGCCAGGAAAGCTGAATTCTCTGGCAGACGAACTAAGCAGAAATTTCATGGACCCGCACGAATGGAAACTGGAACCACGAATTTTCAACATGTTGACACGCAAATGGGGGAGTCCAGACATAGATCTTTTTGCCTCACCCCAGAACTGTCAGTTGGACAAATTTTGCACAAGAACTCATCACAAAAAAGCCTGGAAAGTGGATGCTCTGTCCTTCAGCTGGAAAAAACTATCAGTTTATGCCTTTCCCCCTCTGCCTCTGCTCTCCAAAGTTCTACTAAAAGTCAAATAGGACAAACCAAAAATGATTTTGATTGCTCCAGACTGGCCTCGCCAACACTGGTGTACTCCTGTGCAGTGTGTCGCACCTTCCACCGTGGCACCTGCCTCGGATACCTTACTTACTGTCTCAGCAGAACAACCAAACTCTGCACACTCAGCTCCAAACTTTGTATCTTGCAGCGTGGCTAATCACCTAAATTCACCCTTGGCATCCCTCAGCAAACCTGTGATGGATGTCATTTTGGAGGCGAAAAGACCTAGTACTAGAAAATCTTATGCTGATAAATGGAAAAGATTCTGTGCCTGGAATCAGTCTCTAGGGATAAGCACAGCAGTGCCCAACATTCCACAGATTTTGCAATACTTAACTGAGATGCTTCACAAGGGCCTGTCCTTTTCTTCCATAAAAATCAATGCCAGCCATTTCAGCTCATTACAACACAGAACCTCCCCTCTTCTCTCATCCTGTGCTAAAGCAGTATCTCAGAGGGGCCAAAAACTTAAGACCACTCAGGAGAGCTCCAACCCCTGCCTGGGACCTTAATTTTGTATTGGAAAAACTCACTGTCCCTCCTTTCGAGCCAGCTGCTACTGCAGACTTAAAATTTCTCTCCTGGAAAACAGCTTTCCTTTTAGCAGTCACTTTAGCTAGAAGGATTTCCGAATTACAGGCTCTTATGGCAGTGGAGCCTTTCATCATCTTTCATGTGGACAGAGTATCTCTCAGGACCAACCCACCCTTCATGCCTAAGGTGGTATCCAGTGTGGCTCTTAATCAGACCATTAATTTGCCAACTTTCTTTCCCAATCCACATAACAAGGGGGAGCAGATTCTGTATTTATTGGATGTACACAGACAACTTAGATTTTACTTAAACAGGACTAAATCTCAAAGAAAATCTGAACAACTGCTGGTAGCGTTTGCTGCAGGAGCAGTGGGAAAGGCTATTTCAAAGCAAACTATTTCCAAATGGATAAGCCATTGTATTCGTTTCTGCTATAACCACCATGGAAAAACTATCCCCCAGGGGATCAGATCCCATTCCACCAGGGCTGCATGTACTTCAACAGCCTTTCTCAGAGGTGTTCCTACCAGGGACATTCTAGAAGCTGCTACCTGGAGCTCAGTTCCTACTTTCACCAAACATTACTATTTACCACTTTTCTCTAAATCCAGAGCTGGCTTTGCCACTGTTGCTCTGCAGGGCCTTATAGCTGGTCCTAATGCTGTATAATTTCCTCCTCCCAACCATAGCTTTGGGAATCTACCCAAATGTAATGATTGCAACAGTGAAACACGAAGAACATAGTACAGTTGTGTACACTTTCCATAAATGTAGATGTTCGAGTGTATTCACTGTTGTAGTCCTGGTTACCCTCCCTCCAGCCGCCTATTTTTCTCTGGCTATACCTCTACTTTCTTTTACTATGCTTAAAAGCCCTTTTGGTGTATTTGCTTTTGGTTGGAGGTATATATTTTTTGTGTTTTTAATTTTATTTGCTCCCCATTTGGGGGGCAACTGACATCTGGGGCAAGAAAAACTGATGTAATGGCGTCGGCTGCGTGTTTTATACCCTTGACATCATGGAAGAAGGGACAGCAACCAACGCAGGACCCAAGACTTTGTTAATCAGGCCGACTGAGGGCAACCTGCCAGCAGATTACCCAAATGTAATGACTGCAACAGTGAATACACTCGAACATCTACATTTATGGTAAGTGTACACAACTGTACTTTCCTTGCAAATGCTAGAGCAATATCTTCTGAGCCTGTAGTGAGAGTAACTGCAGGTAGAAATATATTTATTATTAGTTTGTTTGTGGGCATATTAGCACTGACGTAATAAATAAGCTCAGTTTTCCTACTACAGATGTTGCATTTGCACATTTATTGAGACCGAATGTCATTCCTGTATCACCCCCCAAAAATTTTTTTTTAAGTATTTGTCATTGTGCTTTCAGTTAGTTGTCTGATGAACTGTACAATTTTAAATCATCCACAAAAAGTAGGTGCCATATCATTTGGCAAGATTGTTTTCAAGAAGTCAAGCTATAGCCATAGCCTAGCAGATTAGTAGACTAAGGGCAAGGTAAAACAGCAGTGATGACAAAAATAACCGTGGAATATTACTTTTTTGCATTTGTATCATTGGGGTAATATTTATTTATGTATTTATTTGTCTTTGTTTAGAGGGAAAGTCTGACTGGACAAAGCCCATTTTCAGTAGAGGCCCATGGAGAAAAGCTCCAGCAGATATATTTAAGATATTCATAACAAAACCTGTTTTTACAAAGATACATTGCACAGATAAGTCTTAAGATATCTAGATACAAACAGATATTTGTTCTGTAGTGACACTGCACAAAGGTAAAACAAGTATTTTTTTCTGTGCTGACTTTATACATGATTTTAAATTCCTAAATATGAAACAGTTTTTGTACAGTGTGTGACATATGAGACATGGATAAGGAGTGTAGACGTTAGGTGTATCTGTAGCTGTCTCAGCTAGTCTCCTAGGTCCCACCCCAACACCTTAGTTCTAAGTGAAAAGCAGAAAAATAAAGGACTTTGCTGACTGTAGGAAGACAATTTGTCCATTGGCTTCCTACGATTCTGTAAAAAGCTTTAATCTGGCAAATATTCTTACTTTGTAGCTTACGTTATTTTATTACTTTACTACTTACTACATTATTTTATTGCTGATGTAAGCCTGTGATCTTTGGTACGTGCTGATTTTAGAATGGAATTCTAAAGCATATGTAATTTTTGACCAGTGATTTCCGCTGATATTGAAAATAAAGACATTTTTTTCTGTACCTTTAAGGACAGTGTTTATTGCTTAACATGGGGAGAAACTTCACTGATGCTGCCTTTTTTTTTTTATTCTTCAGTTTATGCCAGTTATCCTCGTGTGGTGGCAGATGAAACCTATTGTATTAGTATTGATTTTGATGATTAACTGATGAGGTTGTTGGTACTGTTCTTCTAGCAATGACAGGCCCTGTAAGTTATCAAGAAGAGTTTGTCAGGAAGGAGAAAGTGATGATTTTAAGTCACAAGGCAAGATGGTAACTAGAGTGATCCTTGCTGCACTCAGGTAGGTGTAGGATCACTTCTAGTACATGGGAACTGGGTCCCAGTTTGGAGAAGCCAGGTGATTAAAACTGGAGACTAATCAGTTGAAGGAGAGCAGAAAAGGCAGAGAGATGAGAAATGATGCAGAAGCATCAACGATGAGGCAAACATTTACTGACTTGTTTTAGGAACACTTTTGAAGACTGGTCATCGAAGATGTGATGATATGAAGATTTGTCTCACTGCACAAACAGGTACTGTTTTCATTTTGTATTTTCAGACACATATGTCATGAACATCAGTTGTAAGATTGTTACCTAGCTCTACAATTTCTAGGAGGCAGTGAATAGGAAGACATCACAAAATTTGAATTTTTTCCTCTCCTCCTGTTTTTTTCTCCAAATCAGGAATAAGTTATGCTACAGTACTATGTAAAAACTGAAACCTGTCTTTTAAATGTAGTAAGTGACAGCAAAGTGATGAGATATTATAAGGAATTATTTCATAAACTCTGTTGTATAATTTGAATATCTGGATGGAATTTGAATTCTGTGTCTGTCACCTCTCTACTCTCTGACTGCCTTTTTCCGTATTTGAATATCTTGATGGAAATTCAAAACAGAGTTTAACATTTAAACAAAATTGTTTGTTGTGACTGCTGAAATGCAGCACCTCCCTGTTGACACAAAATGGATAGTGTGTTCCTGTTTTTTGCTGCTCATACTAGTTGCTGCTAATCTGTACTTGTGGCAACCTTTGGTGTGAAGTTTTTGAGTGCAGCATTTAAAAAGGCACACCGTTTTACAGACCTGGTCATGGGGTGTCACCCTTTGTCAATAAAAATGTGTACATTATATGCCAAGAAGGGGTGTTGTAACCGAGGGCTGTTGAAGTGTGGGAAGTCCAAATGTCGATTGGGAATAAATGGAAGAAGAAAGTGTGAAGGCTGAGGTAGTAAAATACGAGCAGGACTATGGACAGATGAAGAAAATAAAAATAGAGGCAGTGAACACAACAGCATACCAGAGACAGTGGACCATGTAGATGGGCCTCAGGATGCTGTTCAGTAGACAGCCCAACAAACGCAAGGGGAATAGGTGTAGATCACAGCGAGGCAGTGATCTCTTTCACTGGAGGGTGGGCAGAGGAATGTATGGATGCTGTAGAGAGGAGTACACAGTATAAAACCTTTTTATGTTACACGTAGGATAGATGCAGGCATAGCACTCAATATCATAGATGGTCAGACAAAGTAAAAGATAAAAAAATACAGAACCTTTTTTAGTGTATTAATTTTTTATTTTATTTTACATTTGTTTTTTAACATAAATACAGGCCATGGATATAATGTGTTAGTGGCCAAAGGAGACATTTTGAAAAAGGAAGACTTGGAAGATGGTGGAAAAAAGAAAGCAGAAAGGGTTAACAAAGATTAAGTTAAAAAGAAAAAGCAAAAGTAGAGCTACAGGAAGTATGAGTTAGAGTTGTGAGATGTGCATTTGCTTCATATTTTATGACACAGGTTTATTCCGTGCTGAAGAACCAGGCAACTTTAAAGCTCTGGTTGTTTGCTGCCACCAAGTGGTCATTTGTAGATTCTCACATTAAAGCAGGAGTTTGGATTAGTTTGTAAAGCTTAGGAAACTAAAACTTCAAGAAAGCTTGCCTCTCGACAGATATGATTTTGGTACTCGTAGATTTCCTGATTTTTTTTCTTAAAGATAGATATCGTTAATTATGCAAACATTTTTAAATAACTGAACTAAATGTATACAGATTCTCATTACCACTATTTGTGGTCTGCTATTTGATGATACTCTCTTACGAAAAAGTACTTTCTGACTGTGTGATTTCATTTTAAAGACTCATATTATGCTTTTTAATGCTCAGAAGTTTAAATATGTTTTATGAAGGTTTATAGTACTAGACACACTGTCAAAATAGGAGAGTAATATGAATTGTTGGATGTTTTTCACAGATGTAGGGGTTGAAAAAGCCACATGCTACATAAAATTAAATCTGATATTGTCCTTCTCATTCTTCCTCACAAGTGGGTCTGGGAGCCGATCCTTGGAACTGACTCAGCCGCATATACAAGAGTTCGAATCTAATTCTCAAGCTCCTCCTCCTACCCATAATGCTCTATTCTGTCCCCAGCTCCTCAGATCTTGTTTGCCATCATCGTAGTAAGACAATCAATCCCGAGCTATAAGAAATATGTTTTTTGTATAATTTTGCTTAAATTTTTGTGACTACAATTTCTTTGCTATTACAGTTGGTAACAGCTTTTTTCCCTTCCTGTAGCTGTCAGTGGTGTCATTGCTTTTTTTGCCCTTTCTCCGTTTTTTTTCTCTTACTCTTCATACCACTCTTGGTACTTTACCTTTTTCTGGTTATATTTTAGGGATTTCCTCTCTCTCTCTCTTTCTCTCTCTCTCTCTATATATATATATATATATATATGTATATTTATCTATATATAGATTTAAAAAAGTGTGTGATTTACTGTTTTGTTAACCCCTTTTTCCTCTTCATGTTGCACATTATTTATGAATAACCCTTTTTCCCCGTTAGGATCTACTGTTCTACTCTCTGACTAAGATGTCTGAGAAACCTGAGGGGTTTCAAGAAGTGCAGTTCTTCTGGGCATAAGATCCCTAAATCTAGTACTGTTATTCACAAGAAGTGCATACTGTTACTCACAAGAAGTGCATTTATTGTCTGGGGCCTGACCATCTCAACTTTCCATACACCATTTGCGCCACTTTCAGCCCTAGGGCGCTCTCTGACAGACGTAACAAATTAATCTTAAAAGGCTTACTTCCAGCTTCTACTGTGGCTCAACTCCCCTTGAAAGCATCACAAGTTTCCATGGAGTCCAGGAAATGACTTCTTCCAAAATCTCCGAGACCTTACTCGGAATTTTCAGAGAAGTTTAAGAAGGTTTTGGAACCGACCTGTTGAGATCGGAAGTCCTTTGGGCTGCCCTCAGATTCGCAACTCTCCTCTGATCCAGCTGGCTCAGCTCCTACAGTGAGCTCTCCTTTGCTGTCCACCTCCTTTTTGGATCCTAAACCCTCGAATCCGAGTGGTAGAGGTCATACACTGGAGTAAGTTTTGAAGCTTGTCTCTCCGGCCCTACCTACACAACTGTTCCAGATGCCAAGGAAGTATTCCAGAGCAGCATACATAGCATCGTCCAGGTCTTTGTGGAGTTTTACAGAGGCAGATGTGGACAGGATGTTGCAGAGATTTCTCAGGGCTCAGATTCAGATGGGGGTCCTACCAGTTCCATCCCTTCTTGGATCTTTGAGTGCATCTGCCCAGCCAGTTCTTTCTCCTTCTCCGATCTGGTCCATGGCTTCGGAGGCCGAAGATATGAAAGCCACGAGAGGCTTGGTGTCGGATTCAAGGAAGTTTCCCTCTTAGTCTCTGACAGTGTCCATGACCAGTGGTGCTCAGAATCACTCGGACCAGAGCGGGTCTCAGATCTGAGAGCTTAGCATCAGGTTTCAGGGGTTGGGTTCAGCTCTGATTTTGTTGGATCCATCCATTCCCTTAGGAGCCTTGGCCCTGAACATCTCTGATCCATTTCTTCCCCGAAGGCTTGGATCCGGGGATGGCCCCAACCTCCCATCTTCGGAAGCTTTGGCTCCAAGAAAGGGGAGGAGCTGTTTCCCCAGGTCTGTCAGCTTTCCAGGTGGTATAAAGGGCTTTCTTTTTTCAAATAGAGCTGTCCTGACTTGCCTCAGATCCTAACCAATGCCCCTCATTAGGTCCAAACTCTGAGCCCATCATACCTGCTCTTCAAGGTCAGCCAGTTCCGGGAAGCTTCCACACATGTTCCCCAGAGGGATTTCCCCCCTTTTCCAATACCTCTCCTGTACACCCCAAAGAAGAGGTCCCTTGGAAAAGAACCTGTAAGAGGAGGCACATAGACTTGTCTATGGAGTCTCTCACAGAAGACGCTGGTTTTGATGAGGGAGAAGGATCCCCCTGATTGCCTTCTAATGACATCTCCTTTGGAGTATCCTTGAAAGCCTCAAACAGAAGGGTGGCTAGTCTTCCCAACCTCCTTCTCTTGAAGAATTGGTGTTTCTGGAGGCTTTTGGTATTGGCCCATCTACGTCTTGGGTGACCCTACCGGTGGATGAACTTATTGACTTGGTTTCCCACAGGGCTTGGAAGGAACCGGACACTGTCGAGCAAATCCCCAAGTGCCCAAACAAGTTTTTAGTTCCTGCTTCTGATAAAACACACTGGAGCAAGGAAATCCCGGTTAATGCCATAGTTGTAGTGATAGCCACTAAGAAGGAGCTAGCTGAGCAAAGCTTCTCTGTCCATCCACTGTACAGGGAGTCCAGAGTGAAGGACAAATTTAGAAAGTGTGTGTATGTCTCAGCTACATTTGTGCTGAGGTCGTTGAGCTACTTGGCACACTCACTCATCTGCAGAGAGATTTGATGAAGGAACTGTCAAACTCTGTGTCAGAGTGCATGTCTGCAGAGGATCTCAAGAAGGTTTCTCCACAACTGGCCACTCTTCTGTCCATTTCTAATACATCGATGAGGCTGATCTCCCATGCAGTGGGCAGTGCCTCGCAAGCTGCCGGTTCAGGCTGAGCCATTAGGAGACATGCCTGGATGAGAGTATGCAATTTTGCAGAACCCTTTAAGGCATTATTTGTTAATGTCCCCGTGGCTCTTCTTTGTTTGGTCCATCAGTTAAAAATACGCTCACCCACAGCGAACAGAAGGGAAAGACTCTGCCATAGGAATCAAATTTTCTACCCCTCAACGTACATTCTGTAGAAACCAACAGGGTGGTCAGAAGATGTGGTTCCTGAAATCTCATGGACCTTTTCAGGATTCACGCAGGGACACTTCCTCCAGAGGTAAAGGAGGCAGTTTCAATGGATGATGTCGCCCCACAGGCAAAAGGTGTCTGAATCATGGTTTCAGAGATTCCTTCTCTGATAGGTCCTGTCAGCCCTCCTGAAGCATTGCCCGATTGTCCGCCTTTGGAGGCAATCGGGGGTTGTTTTTCCTTGCACCTAGATGCCTGGACAAGTATTACAAGAAATTCATGGGTGCTAAGAGTTGTATCCAGAGTTTACTATATAGAATTTTCCCCTCCTCCTCCTGTCAAAAGAAATAAACTTCTTGCTGTTCCACCCAGTAAGAGGGAAGATGCAGCTTAGGAAATATGAAAGCTGCTACAGAAAAAGTCATCCAGAAGGTCCCATCAGAACAAATAGGATTAGGAACTTACTCCCGCATCTTTTAGTACCAAAGAAAACAGGAGACCTAAGACTCATTTTGGATCTAAGCAGCTTGAACCAATATGTAAAGAAGATGAAGTTCCGAATGGTTATGGTTCAGTTCATCCTGCCTCTGCTACACAAGGATGACTGGATGTGCTCTGTAGACCTCCAGGATGCATACTATCGCATCAAAATAGACAGGCGATCCAGGAGATATCTGCGCTTTAAACTGGGAGCCAGTCATTACCAATTCAGAGTACTGCTCTTTGGTCTCACCACAGCCCCCAGGGTGTTTACCAAATGCATGGCAGTAGTGGCAGCTCACTTGAGACTCAAAGGATATCGGGTGTTTTTATATCTCCACGATTAGCTCCTCACTGCCCCATCCAAGCATCAACCTCTACAAGCCAGGGATTAATTGCTCCATATTTACAACACCTTGGGCATCTCAATAAACTATGCCAAATCAAACCTGGTCACTGTACAGACCCTGGAATTGATGGGGACTCTATTGAATACTACGAAGCATGTGGTGTCTGTACCTCCTCATCACATCGGCCATACTGTCTCATCTATCCCCTCCAGCAAAGATAGTACTGCAAGCTCTGGGGTAGATGCCAGCTGCCATTCTTCTAGTTCCAGAAATCAGGTATGGGCCATACTGTCTCATCTATCCCCTCCAGCAAAGATAGTACTGCAAGCTCTGGGGTAGATGCCAGCTGCCATTCTTCTAGTTCCTCGAGCAAGATTCTTTGTGCGAATCCTTAAGTGGACCTTGGCAGTATAGTGGTCCATACTTTACCAGCCCTGATCATTTTCTGTAAGATTCACTCCAGTCTGCAAACATCATGTGATCTAGTCCAGTGACCTGTTTCTTGGCAGGCTGTTCTCCCTTCCTCCCCCAATCGCTACAGTGACCTCAGACGCTTTCCTGCTGGGGTGGGGGATTTCATGGGAAAGATGATCCAAGGCATGTGGTCCCCCTTGGAAAACCAAGTTGCATATCAACGTCCTAGAGATGAAGTCAGTCCTTCTACCATTGCAAGCCTTTCAGGACGTTCTCCTTTTGAGGACTATTCAGTTCACACAGAGAATATGTCAGTAGTCTGGTACATCAACAGACAGAGGAAACTGTTCTTATCTGCTGTGCATAGAGGCCATGAGGGTTTGGGAATGGGCGATCTCTTCAGACTGCTTTCTCATTGCAAAACATATACCGGGGAAACCAATGCACTGGCAGACAGACTCAGCAGGTCCATCCTGATTCCCCATGAGTGGTCTCTCAATCAGTCAGTAATGAACATGATCTTCAGCTGCTGGGATCAGCCTTGCTGCAACCTGTTTGCCTTGCCTCTCAACAACAGATGCATCTAGTAATTTACACCGATTCCCCCCTCTGGGGTGGTCACCGAGAGATGCTCTGATTCACGATTGGCCCCACGGTCTCCTCTATGCTTACCCTTCTCTTCCTCAAATTCCCAAATTCTTGCAGAAAGCAAGCAGGCTGAAGAGCTCAGTCATCCTCATTATCCCCTTCTGGTTGTGTCAAGACTGGTTCCCCTTCCTCTAGTCTCACTTGAAGTATCCCCCTTGGAGAAACCCACTCAGAATCTCCTATCTCATTCATTGGGAATTCAACATCCCAGTCTCCATGCCCTAAAGCTAACCACTTGGTTTCTCCACTTCTAGTAATAGTCAGACAGTCCAGGCTTGCTTCCCCAGTTCATGACAGTATCTTGGTCTCCCAGAAGACTTCCACCAAGGAAGTCTACAGAAGCAAATGAGAAAGACTTTCTATTTGGGCTTCCATTCAGAATATTGATTTCTTTTCAGCACCTACTTCGGCCATTCTTCTTTATCTCAGTACTCTTGTTTTATTTTTTTATTTTTTTTAAGGAAGGGGCTAGCTTTTCTACTATTAAACTTCAGTTGGCAGCCATTTCATCTTTTTACACTGGAATCAAATACTTCTCTTTGGCCTCGTCCTGAGTATATAAAGCCTTCATGAAGAGAGTTTTTCCTCCTCAGACCCCCCAATAAAGGATCCCTCACTTCCTTGTGATCTTACTGTGGTCCGTCAGGGTTTAACTCCAAAGCCCTTTGAACTGGCGGACAAATGCGACATGAAGTTTCTTTCTTGGAAAACAATCTTTTCAGTGGCTATCACTTCAGTAAAAAGAATTTCTGACCTTCAAGCCATATTGGCCAGGCCTCCTTACGTTATTTTTCATAAGGACAGGATGTCTGTACAGACCATCCTATCCTTTTTCCCTAAAGTGGCAACAGAGACTAACATTAACCAGTCCATACAATTAATAGTTCTCTTTCCATAATTTATAAAGAAGGGCAAATACATGTTTTACATTCTTGATGTATATAGACAATTACATTTTTATTTTTACAGAACAAAATGTTGAGGAAGTCTGACCAACTGTTTGAATCATTTTCCCCTAACTACTTGGGTCAGGCAGTTTCTAAGATTTCTCTGGTCAAATGGATTACCGATTGCATTTTGTTGATTTATTCTCAAAAAGGTTTAGAATTGCCTCAACTTCCTAGAGCTCACTCTGCTAGATCTATGGTTACTTCCTCTGCTTTTTCGTCAAGAACTTCCATTGGCGATATCTGCACTGCAGCTACTTGGTCAAAGACTCATACTTTTGTTACACATTACAAATTATACGTCTCCAAAAGCAGAGCTTCCTTTGGTTCAACAGTTTTCAGGCATGTTATTCCATAAGGGCCTCCCGAAGGCTATATAGCTGGGGACTCTGACCCATTTGTAAGGAAGAATGAAAAGGACAAAACAGAAAAAGGACCAAACCAACACTGCAACCAGCCATTTAATAGAATAAATGAAATAAAATAAAATAAAAACTAAAATAAAAAAACTGAGCACTTCATTCAAATATGCATAAACTTTATCAGAGTGATTTTGTCTACCATAGATGATGCTGTTGAATACAAAAGGACAACCAATCACAGACAAGGCAGTGCACATTACAGGGTGATGTCACGAACACTGGTTAGATGGGAATTGTAGAATGTTATATACAAGAATAGTATGTGGATAAAATTAATTGCAAAAACCCATTGCAAAGTTAAAATTGTAAATATACAACTGTAAATATTGTAATAAATACTAAAATCACAGTGAAATAGGAGTGTGTGTTGCCGAACAGCTGAAGTACAATTTTCTAAAGGCATTCCACTAATAGTGTTTATAAATACTTAGAAAGTTAATTGCAAATAATTAAATAAATGAGTCAAATAAATTGGTCAAGTAAAATAGATTGGTGCTGCCATAATTACCCCACTGCAGCTCTTTTCTTTAATATGCAAGAAATGGAAATGCTATAACTGATACCCGGTGCTGATGAAGCATTAATAGTGGAGATGTTAACAATTTAATTATTTATAGTATGGACTAGTGACAGATGAGGCTTGGGACTTGGGACTGTGTTTGGGTAAGCAAAGTAGCATTATGTACATAGGAAAAAAATCATTTTGTATTAACTATTGATTAGGGTCCCAAGAAAATGTAAATGGAGACTGCACTGCAGAATACATCAAATTTAAATGAGGAAGTGATGTAGCTGCAGTGGTGAAACACAGTAGGTTTGTAGTGCTGAACAATTTTCCTTATAAATGCATTGTGATGAACATAATTGTTATGGAGTACATTGATTTAGATCTAAACTTTGTCATATTATTGGAGGTGATAGTTTTGTCATTAGCTTCAATACTAATCATTAACTGTTTGAAAACTTTAAAGTACAGTATGGAAAATAAGGCAAAATGTGGAGTAACAATTTTTTCTCTTCCATTTTAGCAGTCATTAATGAACATTTGGAAATTTAAAATGGATTAGATTTATATAACTTTAGATAATTTAATGATTCAATTAAATAGATTGTGCATAGAGTTTTGGGAGTCTGTAACCTCTTCCCCTTTACTGGACATTTGGAATTTGGAAGGATAATGGAAAATAAAGCAAAAGTGGTTAAAAGAACAAAAGGTATGTTACTTGCCAAATGTTTTCAATGGGCGGGATAGGGAATAGTGCTTTTATCTCATCCATTTGAAAGCCTGTTTCATTGTGGATTGAGTAGTATCACAGAAGTGGTGTTTGGGACAACGTGCTTTTATTTTTGGGAGATGGAACACTTAGAGATAGGATGTAATTCTATGTTTTGTGAGGATAGGGTTACTTTTGGCAGTAATTGTTTTACAGCCTTTGAAGAGAAGATGCATTTTTAATAAAGAATTGACTAACGCGGGAAGGACTAAATTTGAGAGAACTAACAGATGGGTGCTGCAAGAAAGATTTTAAAGATGTTATGAAGAATGAAAAGACGAGAAAATGACTGAAGTGCAATTTCAAGAAAAGGAGTAAAATTCATGTTTTTTTTAAGATAGTTTGAACTGGTAAGAAAGAAACTGGAAGTTAAATAAGTGTCTAACAAAAACAGTTTTAAGTTATTGCAAGAGTTTGAAGAAAAATATAATTATTGCAGGTAGAAAAAAAAGAAAAGTTTTGAAGAAATTGAATTCCTCACTTGGACTTCAGCTGTCAGTGAAAAGAACAAACTAAAAATATGCAATTGTCTTATTCAAATTAATAAACAGCCTATGGTGTTGTATCCTGCCAAGGATGTAACACCTGCCCAATTTCCCGAAGCTCTTACCCCCTCCCACACAGTCGCTCTGGCTGTCTCTAAGGTAATCCCTTTTGAGGGAAATATGACAGCAGCCAGGTTGACTAAAAATCTTCAGTACTTTCTTGCTGTCTTGTAAAATGCATCTTTGAGACTTCTCTGGAGCAGAAGTCAGCCAAGGCTTCCTGTCAGATAAGACTCCTTCCACACATATAAATTGTATTTTTAATACGTTACTGTTTTAAGTGTTTTGTGGTATAAATAGCAATATTTCACTTTATGAATAATGGCTATTGTCTATCTTTTGATTGAGTCTGTAGTTTAGTGCCTTATGACTTAGTTTATGTTTACCTTTCCTCTTTTGAGTGTTTATAGACAGTAGGGAAATATATTTTTAAGGAATAAACAGACATTTATGTGGATATTTGTGTTTAATACTTGTTAACTTAGGATGTTAAGTTGTCAATCTCGCCTTCGTTCTTGCTGGATGGGTTCGGAGCCGATCCTCGGCTCCGACTCGGCACTTGCTAAGCTCGAGAGTCACTTTTACCAGCTCGAGGCAGCCCCATATCCCATGATGCAAGGCGGTAATTACCCAGATCTCGTTTGCCGCTTCGCTGATGAGGTCCTCCTTTTACCAGCTCCTGGTAAGTAATTGTTAGTCAGAATATTAGACACCCCATCTTTATTATATATCTTATATATTCTTATATATCTTACTGTATTTGTGACTTTACGTATTTTTAAGGGTCTCTAGCTTAGTGTACTGTTTCCCTAGTTTATTTCTGTCAGTCGGGCCTTAAGTCCTCCCCCATCCCTTCCTGTCAGGGCATGTGTGTGTGAGTGTTTTTCTTCCTTTTTAGTTATTTTTGGACTGTGTGAGTAGAGTGTCTTGTGTAGATACTTACCATGTCCAAAGAACCGAGGGTCTCAGGCTTCAAGGAGTGTGACTTGTGCTGTCAGAAAATGTCTCTGACAGACGGTCACACTTCTTGTATTTACTGCCTAGGACCTCTCCACCTGCAGGACTCCTGTGCTATTTGTCACTCCTTCAGCCAGAGAGTCCTGCAGGAAAGGAGAAACAAACTAATTTTAAGAGGCTTACTAAAATCAGAGGGCTCCCCTGCCAAGTCTGCTTCGGGTCAGTCCTCTAAGACTTCCAAGGCCCAGGCTTCTGCTTCTAAGCCTCCGGCCCTGGCTCCGACTCCTTTGGAGTCAAGATCGGCTCCGGCTGGAGCCGATACTATTTTGACTAAGTCTTCGGCACCGGTGGCTATCGGTGCCGATACTTTAACTTCCACATCGGTGTCGGCTCCGACCGGCTCTGTCCACCATGCATCTAAGGTATCGTTATCGGTGCCGACCGGCTCCGATACCCTTGTTTCCATGTCTGTGTCGGCTCCAGCTGGAGCCGACACATCTTTGACCAGGCTTGGAGCCGATAAGTTGTTGGCTCTGTCTGGAACCGAGGGTTCCTCGGCTCCGATGGCTTCGAGAAAGAGATCTAGATCTCCCTCGTTGGAGCCTATCCTGTCGGCTCTGGCCTCACCTCTTCTTTCGGAACGGAGCCATCGGAGCCGATCATCTAGGTCTTCCAGGCTCTCTGACCATGACTTGGAGAGAGTGGTTAGTAGATTATTAAAGTCACAGGCACTAGCCCAGATGCTCCATAGTCCATCTCAGCAGACGACTACTAGTCCACACTCTCTGCAAATTCCTCCTTCGACTCTCCTTCAGAGTTCGGAGCCGGAGACTACTGGAATAGTTACTGCTTTGGCTGCGGAGCAGATCCCACCCTTTTCTGCTCCTTCAGCTTCTACTCCTATCTCCTCTTTGGGACCTTCCTTGGAGGGATCCGTTGGTCGGGCTTCCCTGGTCTGCTCCGGGGGGGTGAGTGGCATCGGACCCTTGTCCGACCCTGCTCTCCCTCTCGGAGCTTCGGCCTTGGTTAGCTCGGCTCCGACATCTGCCTCGGAGCCTTCCCTTTCGGTGGGCCTGGGACCTCCTGTGTCTTCGGAGAGGAGTCTCTCGGGTCTCGAGGTGATGAGGAGTGTGCTGGCCCCCGTGCTTAGTCAGCAGTCTGTTCCTCTAGCTCCTCCCTCTATGGTGCCTGTAGATATCTCTTCCCACTCTCTTGCTCCTGGACCGAGAGATCCATCGCCTCAGGTTTCCCCACTAGGAAGAACCCCCTCTTCTGAGGATTCTCCTGATCCGTCAGGAGATCCCCCGCGTAAGAGGACTTGTAAGAGGAAGCACCTAGACTCCCCTGAGTCTACAACTTCAGATACCGACTTGGATGAGTCGGAGGGTTCCCCAAGATCCCCCTCTGAGGATGTCTCTTTCTCAGACATCCTAGAACTCCTAAAACAGAGGGGTAACCAGCCCTCCATTAATCCCTCCGAGGATGAGTCGGTATACCTAGAGGCCTTTGGATCTCGACCCTCCACCTCCTGGGTGTCTCCGCCTTTCGACCCCCTTATGGAGGTGATAGCTCGGAAGGCATGGGCATCTCCTGATTCTGTGGAACCAGTCCCCAGGAGGCCGTCTAAATTTATTACAGCCCCCACCGAGAAGCAGTTTCTGACGAAAGGTGTCCCCGTTGATGCCATGGTGGTGGCAGCCACCACCAAGAAGGAACTTGCAGATCCTTCCGTACCAGTCCATCCTCCTAACAAGGATTCTAGGACCATGGACAGGTATGGTAAGCGGATGTTTTCCTCAGCGACCTTTACCATGCACTCGCTGAATTATTTATGTCACTTCACCAGACTTCAAAGGGACATCCTTAAAGAATTAGGTGAAGTAGTACAGGATCCTTCAGCGGCAGGGGCTCAAGAGAAGATTGCCTCTCAGCTAGGAATCCTTAACTCCATAACTAACTCCTCCATGCGGCTCATTTCTTATGCGGCAGATGGAGCGAGTAGAGCTGCAGGCACAGGAGTGGCTCTTAGACGTCAGTCCTGGATGCGGCTCTGTAATTTTGCAGACCCCTTTAAGGCATCCTTCACAAACTCTCCCTTTGATGGGTCAACATTGTTTGGCCCTCAGGTGAAGGACACGTTGACCAGGTGTGAGCAAGACGGCAAGACTCTTTCTGCCATTGGAGTCCGTTTCTCCACCCCTTCTAGGCCTTACCCCAAAGGGCAGAAGGGAGGGAAGATGTGGTTCCGGAAATCTCGGGGAGTCACGCCGGACACACGTGGTCAGTTTACCACCAGAGGCAGAGGGGATAATAACAACAGACTCCGCCCTAGGGGCAGAGGGGGTCCGCAGAACCAGGGCAACAGAGAGTCTCTCTCTGACAAGCCCTTTCAGCATCCCTGAGGTGTTGCCCGACTGTCCACCCTTGGAGGCAGTTGGGGGGAGATTATCGCTGTACCCAGAAGCCTGGTTGTCCCTCTCTCAAGACAAATGGGTACAGTCGATTATATCTGAGGGTTACAAGATTCCCTTCCAAGAAAGTCCCTTCCCTCAGAGAAGTTCCCTTCCAGACGTTCCACACGGTCTAAGGGAAATTGCAAAATTAGAGGTTTCAAAGCTTCTAAAAAAAGGGCCATCCAGCCAGTTCCCACAGACCATTTAGAGTCCGGAATCTACTCAAGGTTCTTTTTGGTTCCCAAAAAGACGGGAGACTGGAGACCAATACTGGACCTCAGCAGACTCAACAAGTCGGTGAAAAAGACGAGATTTCGGATGGTCACACTTCAATCGATTTTGCCCTTCTTGGGCAAAGACAACTGGATGTGCTCAATAGACCTTCAGGATGCGTGCTACCACATAAAAATCCACAGGCGCTCCAGAAGGTTTCTCCGCTTTCGGCTGGGGTCCAGTCATTTTCAGTTCAGAGCCCTGCCCTTTGATCTCACTACAGCCCCCAGAGTGTTCACCAAATGTATGGCAGTGGTCACGGCTCACCTGAGACGTCAAGGATTCCAGGTGTTTCTGTATCTCGATGACTGGCTCCTCTCAGCCACCACCAGGCATCAACTTCTCCAAGCCAGAGATTACACTCTTCATCTCTGCAGTCAGTTAGGAATTTCGGTCAACTTCGAAAAGTCCTCCTTATTGCCCTGCCAATCTATTACTTTTATAGGTGCAAATGTAGACACTATTCGGATGTCAGCAAACCTAACAAACCAGAGAATCCTAGATATTCAAAACCACATTCGGATCATCCTTGCCAGCAAAAGAGTGCGTGCCAGGCTGGTCCTGAAAGTGTTGGGCCTCATGGCAGCTGCCATCACACTTCTTCCTCTGGCCTGTTTTTACATGCGTCTCCTACAATGGATGCTGTTCACCCAGTGGTCCTACCAGCAGCTTCCCATGCGTCACCAAATTCTGGTGACACAAACCTGCAAGAACCATCTATCCTGGTGGATTTCCTCTCCTCAAATCCATCAGGGCAGACCTTTTGTTTTCCCGGCCCCGGTAGCCACGGTCACTACGGATGCCTCCCTGATCGGGTGGGGGGGACATTATCAGGGCAGAATGGTTCATGGGACGTGGCAACCGTTCGAATACCACCTGCATATAAATGTCCTAGAGATGAGAGCAGTGCTTTTAACGTTGCAAGCCCTCAACGACTTTCTTCCCCTAGGAATGATTGCAGTTCACACGGACAACATGTCCGTAGTGTGGTATATCAACAAGCAGGGCGGAACCAAGTCCTATCCCTTGTGTCGAGAGGCTCTCAGACTTTGGCAATGGGCGATCTCCTCTCATCGGTTTCTGGTAGCAACGCATATCCCTGGGAAAACCAATATATTAGCGGACAGATTGAGCAGAGCTATACTCATGCCTCACGAGTGGTCTCTCAAGCAAACTATAGTGGAAGAGATTTTTCAGAGATGCGGCCGCCCATGTTGCGACCTTTTTGCTACTCCCCAAAACAGAAAATGCCCAGACTTCTTCTCTCTCTTCCCACTTCCGGGCCATCCCCCCAGAGACGCTCTTACCCAAGATTGGCCCCAGGGACTTCTTTATGCCTTTCCTCCCTTTCCATTGATACCACAGGTACTCCAGAAAGCGTCCGTTTTGAGAGCCAAAATGATTCTCATTGCCCCTTACTGGCCTCGACAAATTTGGTTCCCGTTCCTTCATCGCCATCTCTTGGTGCAGCCATGGCATCTGGACCCAGTGCCAGAGCTTCTGACCCACCAGTTGGGTCAGCTGCATCGGTCCGTTCTCTCTCTCAACCTCACAGCTTGGTTGCTCCACTTCCGTCCTTAGCCAGGCTTCCTATGATTTCTAACCCTATTAGAGACATCATAGTAGCTTCTCTTAAATCCTCTACCAGGAGGGTTTACTCTAGCAAGTGGAAACGTTTCTCCTTTTGGGCGAAATCTAGGAACATAGATCCTTTTACTGCCCCTGTTCATGCAGTCTTGGATTTTCTAGCGGAAATTTTTCACTCAGGTTCCTCATCTTCCACAGTCAAAGTTCAGTTGGCAGCAATCTCGAATTTTCATGTCGGGTTTGCAGACCACAACATTATGTCCCACAAGCTTTGTAAAGCCTTTCTTAAAGGAGTTTTCCTTCTAAAGCCTCCTATTAGGAATCCTCCACCACAGTGGGACCTAAATCTAGTGCTGACATCCTTAATTCTTCCCCCTTTCGAACCGGCTGCTTCATGTTCTTTAAAGTTTCTTTCTTGGAAGACACTCTTTCTGGTCGCTATTACCTCGGCTAGGAGAGTGTCGGAACTTCAGGCCCTCTCTGTTCGTCCCCCATATTTGGTCTTCCACAAGGACAGGGTATCCTTGAGAACTAATCCATCCTTTTTGCCCAAGGTTGCTTCTAAAACTAATCTAAACCAATCAATTGATCTTCCTGTATTTTTTTCCAAATTATTCAAACAGGGCGGAACAAAAATTGCATGACCTAGATGTTCACCTCCAACTCAGATATTACTTGGACAGAATGAAACAATTCAGAAAGTCTGATCAGCTCTTCCTTTCATACGCTGAAAACAGAAAAGGTCTCCCTGTTTCCAAAGTGACCTTATCCAGATGGCTGTCTTCTATCATTTCTGACATTTATCAGCTTAGGGGCAAACAACTGAGCTCAAAACCAAAAGCACATTCTACAAGAGGCCTAGCCACTTCTACAGCCTTTCAGGCCAGGTTACCTTTAGATACTATTTGTGCAGCAGCCACTTGGGCCACTCCTCATACCTTTGTTTCTCATTACAAATTGGATTTGGCCTCCAGGGATAGGGCAAGCTTTGGTTCCACAGTTCTCAAGAGTCTGTTCCATTGAGCCACCCAGGATAGAGGTGCTAGGGACGCGGTCCCATCCAGCAAGAATGAAGGCGAGATTGACAACTTAACATTTAGAAGTTATGTACCTACCATAACGTTCCATGTTAGTTGTCTTCTCTCGCCTTCTTTCTTGCGTCCCTCCCTCCTGTCCCCTTGCCTGGACAGACCTTGATCTCCGTTTTTCTCTGGAAGATCTTTCTTCCTTGGACACCAGTTAGTTGGCCTTGATTACCTGGTTTCCCTTTTCAGCCCTTTAGGCTAGTTGTTCCTCTTTCCTTAGTGGAAAGTTTATTGTTAGTCAGTTTTCCTCTATATACCAAACGAGATCTGGGTAATTACCGCCTTGCATCATGGGATATGGGGCTGCCTTGAGCTGGTAAAAGTGACTCTCGAGCTTAGCAAGTGCCGAGTCGGAGCCGATCCCATCCAGCAAGAACGAAGGCGAGAGAAGACAACTAACATGGAACGTTATGGTAGGTACATAACTTCTAATTTTTTAACTTAGGTAATTCTGTCCCTGCTTTGACAAGGAAATCTTGTGTGCTGCTTTTGCAACTTTGTTGTAGGATATTTTCTGTTTTTTGGAAGAGTTGTGTGCTGCATGTGCTTAATAGTGACAAAGAATAGTTGTGTAAGAATGTACCATAACTTTAGATGTCCTTCTCTTCTATGTTGCAGTATTCATAACAGTAGGGAGTTGCTGCTTGCAGCGCCACCGTCCGGCCAGTATACCAAAGTCTAAGTCCAGGAGGGTACGTGTGACATTGGTTACCAGGGCCATAAACCGTTAGGTATAAAAGTGACGTCTGAACGTACCCTCATCAGAATTGTTTTGCCGCATACAGTAGTGCCTATGAGGTTTGACCAGGAGGGTCCTAATCTGAGACCCTTAGACTTGCTTGGAGGCCAGTCCTAGGGCAGTAGGATGGCTGAGTAGGTAGAGACCAGGAGTGATGATGGCAATTTGCCCACAGGAGATACCAGAGATAGTAGTGGAAAGAGAGAGGGGGTAGGAGGGTGGGACTGAAAACTGCAACATAGAAGAGAAGGACATCTAAGGTTATGGTAAGTTCTTACACAACTATTCTATGTCCTTCTATTCTGATGTTGCAGTATTCATAACAGTAGGGAGAGTACCAGAGCTTTAAGTATGAACCTGGGAGGAGGAAAGGTTCCTGTGGTCAATGAGACCCTGTAGGATGGTCCTGACAAATCCTTCTCTAGCACGGGATGCTATGTCCAGGTTGTAGTGTTTGGTGAATGTGTGTACTCAGGACCAAGTAGCTGCTTCTAAAATAGAAGAGGAGTCTATGCCTTTGAAGAAGGCAGTAGAGGAAGCAGCTGCTCTGGTAGAATGGGGTTTAATATTGCCTTGTAAGAATTTCCCATGGTGGGAGCAGCACAAGGAAATGGACTTGGAGATCCATGAGGCAATGGTTTGCTTAGATACAGCTTTCCCTAGGGCTCTGAGATGGAAGGAAATAAATAATTGATCTGACTTCCTGATATCTTTGGTTTTGTGTAAGTAATTTCAAGTTGTCTGTGTATATCCAGGAAATGTAGGGTCCTTTCTGAGGCATTTTGTGGATGAGGATAGAAAACAGTAGATTAATGGATTGATTCAACTAGTGTTCATTAACTACCTCGGGCATGAATGAAGCATTAGTCCTGAAGACAACTCTGTTCTTGTGGAAAACAAGGTAGGGGAATGTGGCCATCAGGGCTTGGATCTCTGATACCCTCCTGGTTGAGGTGATGGCAAATAGCAGGACTGTTTTCAATGTGCAAAGTTTCAGGGGAAAAGAATGTGATGGCTCAAAAGGAGGCAAGTTTAGTTTTTCTAATATAAAGTTTAGGTCCCACAGTGGAAGGATGGGTTTCTGTTGGGGTTTGATGTGGAGGACTCCCTTTAGAAAGAGTTTGACTTCCAGTCTAGATGCCAGGGGTGGTGAAGTGGGCAGACAGGCAGAAATGGCAGACAAATGGACTTTGATTGAGGAATGTGTTAATCCTGTTTGGAGTAGCTCATGCAAGTAGGCTAGGACCCTTGGAATGGAGATAGTGAGGGAGTCCTGGTTGTCCTTGTGACACCAGTTGGAGAATCCGAGTCACTTAGCTACATAATTTCTCCTAGTACTAAATTTTCTGGTCTCCTGCAGAACATTGAGTATGTCCTGTGAATAAAGGTGTCTGTAAGGGATCAGAATTCTATCACCCATAAGGTCAATTTTAGGTTGTTTACCTGTGGTGTAGTAGGGACCCCCTGTTCTGTGTGAGTAGGTCTGGACGGTGGGGCAACCTGTGGTGATTGCCCTTGGCTAGAGAAAATAGGATGGGAAACCAATGCTGTCTTAGCCATGGGAAACCAATGCTGTCTTAGCCAAAAGAGAGTCACCAGTAGGATTTTTGGTTTGTGTTTCTGAATTTTTAGGAGGACTTTCTGGATTAGAGTGAAGGGGTTTCCAGGGCTTCTGCTTCAGCTCCAGTTTAAGGAGATTTGTTTGGGTTTGTAAGCAAAACTTTCAAACCAAAGCAAAACTTTTCAGACGACTTAAAATCAAAAATTTTGCGTTAACTTCTACACAGGTCCTTAAACAGTGGGATGAGATAGGTAAATTAATGCAGGGAGTTTTTAGGTTTGTCATATACCCAGATTCTTCCCATCCAAAATGTCTACTCCTTTCAAAGAACAGAACAAGTGTACAGGTACATCCCCCCCATGAAAAGGAGAAGGCGTCCACTTTCCAAGCTTGTGCATGTGGGTCCCTTGTGCAGAAGTTGGGCATCTGCCTGTTGACTGGAGAGGCAAATAGGTCTGCTTGTGGAATACCCCACCTGTGAATCAAGTCTAGGAAAACCTCTCTTTGAAGCATCCATTCGTGAGAGGGAACTAAGGTTCTGCTGAGTGTGTATGCCTTAACATTCTGTTCTGAGGGGATATGCGTGGATAATATGTGGACCCTGAGGGAAGCAGCTAGATTCCAAATCTGGATGGCCAGACTGCATAGTGGGTAGGACCTGCCCCCCCCCCCCCCCGCTTGTTTATGTACCACAGGACAGTCATACTGTATGTGATTACTTTTAGGGTTCCTGGCAGGATAGAGGGTTTGAATGTTAGAAGGGCTAACAGCAGGGCTCTCATTTCCTTGATGCTGATGTGGTCTTTTACTTTTAGAGTAGACCATTTTCCTTGTACTGAGAGGTGATGTTGATTTGTTTGTAACACTGCCCCCCAGCCCAGATCTGAAGCATCTGTGGATAGCTGTTGTAGAGGTGCTGTGATCTGGAGATGGGTCCCTGGGTTGGTCTGCATTGCAGATATCCACCAGTGGATCTCCTTTTTTAGGCATAGGAGAAGTGGAAGTGGGGAGTCCAAGGGTTGTGAATATTGGGTCCATATGTTTTTTAATACCCATTGAATTTTGCACATGTGGAGTCATGCCAAAGGCAGCATGGGTATAAGGGATGCCATGTGGCCTAACAGTCTCAAGAATTCCTGAGCTGTCAGGGTGGTTTTGGTAAGGATCTGGTTGAGGTACAGACAGAGTTCCCGAATCCTTTGGTCTGGGATAAAGACCTTCATGCAGTCTGTGCAGAGGAAAATCATGTCCTGTGAATGAATCAGGTGAGATTTTTCTACGTTTATCGTGAACCCCAGAAGAGAGAAGGGTGTTCAACACCTGTAGTAGACGAAAGGAGTAGGAGTTGGTGGTCTTGATGCAGGATGAGAAGGTTGTCTAGGTATGGGTATATTTGTATACCCTGGGTCCTGTAATGGGCACTGAAGGGGGCTAGACACTTTGTAAACACTCTTGGGGCAGTGAATAGACCAAAAGGCAATGCAGAGAATTAAAAATGACAGGAACCTACTGAAAATCTGAGGAATTTCCTGTAGTTTAGATGAATGGAGATGTGGAGGTAGGCATCCTTGAGATCTAGAGCTACCATGACTGACTGGGAGGGGATAAGAGGCAAGGAAAGAAGTAAGGTGATCATTTTGAAGCTGGGTACGTGGAGGAAGATATTGAGAAAGGATACATCCAGGACAGGTCTCCAAGGACCCTCTTTCCTTGGTACCAGGAACATTCTGGAATAAAAAACTTGTATTCCTTTGAAGGGTGGACACCAGTTCTATGGTGCCTTGATTTAGAAGTTGATGAATGATGGGTGGGAACAAGTGGATTTGTTTTTTTGGTGGTTGAGGAATCCCTTTGAAAGGTGGGAGCATCCAGAGAGTCATGTAATATCCTCGCTGGATGATGGAGAGGACCCATTATTCTGTTGTTATTCTCCGCCAGGAGGGAAGGGAGAGGGTGAGTCGAAGGGATAAGGGTATTTCTGGATGCAGAAGGGGTGAATCGCAGTGGAGAAGCCCTGGGTTAGTCAGGCTGGCTCCGAAAGGGTGAGGTAGAGGATCTGGAGGGAAATCTGGGAGTAGAAGTCTTTCTTGGCTGTCTACGTACCTTTGATTGTGGTGCTGAATGAAAGGACTGCCTTCTTACAAGGGAGGGTTTCTGAGGATAGTTTCTATGATATCTAGGAATAGGGGACATCAGAAGATGTTTGAGGTTCTGTAACTCTTTATCCTTCTCTTGGAGGGATTTGAGAAGCTCAGCAGAAGCTTGTCCGAAGGGTGCCTTATTGTCTAAGGGTGCATCCATAAGTTTGGTTTGAACATCCATGGGAAGGGGTTGTAGTCGTACCCAGGGGTAACATTGTAGTACTGATCCAGAAGCAGCAGCTTTGAATGCAGCTTCCACAGCATTATAGCTGCACTTAATAGAGTGCCTGTTCACTTGGGATGCTGTTGATAGAAGTGAATTTAGTTGTACTCTGATAGGGAAATCCTGAACCTCAGACAGAAAAGTGGAAGCTTTTGAAATGGTGTCAAGTACATACCTTGCCATGTGGGTGTGGTAGTTCAGGGCCCTAATGGCCAGAGTGGAGGATGTATAAACCTTTTTACCTGTCTTGTCCATAAATTTACTGTCTTTATCAGTTGGGTAAAGAGCAGTAAAAGGTAATTGTCTGGAAGTCCTATCTGCAGAAACAGCTATAACAACTGGGTCTGCAGGAGGGTTCTTGTAGAGAAACTGTGTGTCTTGGGGGACCCTGTAAAATGATCAGGGCATTTAGCTGCTGGGGGTTTGGAGTCAGGGGATTGTGAAGCAGCTAGGAAGGCATCCTGAAAAGCTGGCAGTAAGGGAGGCACAGCTGAGGGAGGTGGGTGTTCCATTTGCAAAAGGTTGAAGTACCTTTTCTTAGATTCTGAAACCTCAGAGGCCTGCCACTTAAAATGTTCCCTTATGAGGGAGATAGTATCCCCAAAGCTGAATTCTTCTCCTGGGGATTCCGGAGAAATGGAGTCCTCCTCTACTGGAGGAATGAATTCCTTGAGGGATTCAGTTTGTGTTTCATAGGAGAAGGACTCCTCAGAAGACAGGTATTCTACTTGAGACACATGAATTGGTTGAGTGAGAGTAGGAAGAAGTTGCTGTGTTGTAATGCCTGAAAAGCCTTAAACAGACTTTGAGAGAAGGATTCCCAGCCAGGCATTTGTGAGAGTTCAGAATGCTTGGATTTCTGTTTCATTTTCAAGAGGAGCAATCAAAAGAGAAGCGGACGTCAACCTAGCACGAATAGAAGGAGCAGGGGCTTCTGAGAACGTGAGCCATGGTTCCCCTTCACCATTAGACTCTGATGGCTGAATTACCTCAGTGGACGTACCTTCGTTATCCTGCACCCCAGTTTCCATTAAGATTCCCGGACCTGCTTTGGTAACCATCATCTGAACTGACTCTGGGTCTTCAATCACCCTTAGAGCCTGTTCGGACACCTGAGATGCAGCCTAGGATTCAGGCCTAACTTTTTTCACCTTCTTCTGAGGCAGCTCATCTGAAGGGCCTACTCCTCCCTCCATGCCTAACGCCAAGCGTCTGAGTCTTTGGTTCTCAAGATAAAGATTTAAAGCCACTAATCGGCTATGTAGGGTCTTGGGGACGAACGACTTACAGATTGAACAGGATGTATGGTCGTGGGTCTCGCCTAGACAAAAAACACACTTATCGTGAGTGTCCTTGTGAGGAATTTGTCTCCCACAAGCACGCTTCCCTTTCCTAGCTGACATGTAAGCCTGAACAGTAAGCAAAACAAGTAAGAAAACCCCACTGGGCACTTATCTGTAATGGTCAAAAACGGTCGTCTGGTCTTTAACGATCTGGAATGCGGTCATCTGAAGAAACATGATCCAGAAGTGGAACAGGCAAACGGGCATCTGGTGATCACTGTGGCTGGAACATTCTGATGAGGGTATGTGCAGACGTCACTTTTATACCTAATGTCGATTTATGGCCCTGGTAACCGATGTCACATGTACCCTCTGGACTAAGACTTTGGTATACTTGCCGGACAGTGGCTCTGCATGCGCAACTCCCTACTGTTATGAATACTGTAACATCAGAATAGAAGTTCACTGTACCTTCTGACCATCTCTTCTGGCATACCTTACTAGCAATCAGGCTTCTTCTTCAGCTACAGCATAGATACTTACCTTTTTCCTGCTGGTCCTTCTCCAAATGGACCTAAAAATAAAAAAAAATAAAAAAACAATTAAAATACAAATTTGTGCGGGCAGTTACTGTGGCACAGCCAATGGTAGATGACTCTTCAGTGGATACTGCTAGTTCCACAGACCACTTAACTGTGTCCATGAATCCCTCTGGTCTAGTCTTGCTGGCCACTACAGATCAGGCATCAAACACATCCTCTGCATCTTTTCCTGTGTCCTACTTGGGTATGGGAGAAACATCCATTTTGGGTATAGGAGACACTTTGGGAGGAGCTTCTTGAGGTGCCTGAGAAAAGACACTTATTGTTCAGAATGATATGCTGTCTTCTAACCATTCACCTCTTAGGGATTTACCTAGAAATAAGAAACAATAAGTTAAGCACATTGAAAATAAATAAATTGTTGTCAGTAAAAATGATGTTAATTGTCTTGGTCAGGAGTCTATTACAGTCTGTCAATGCTGAGTTCTTTCTGCCTTCAGATAATTCTACTGCACCTCCTTCTAAGGAAGAGGGTGCATTTTCTGAAGAGTCTGATGCTGACAGAGACAGACTTATCTCATCCCCAGGGTTATATAGCCAGAGACTTTGATTCACTTGATAGTGAGCCTGAAGTTGTCCCTTTTGCAGCCCTCTCTTTTTCTGAGACAGTTTCCAAGTTAAGGAATGTATTTGCTTTGGAACAGACCAATGTTCCCCTTAAGTTATAGGTCCCTAGGTAAGTACTAAACTAGCCATCCTTGTGGGCCATTTTAAGCCTAACCAATTTCCCACAAAGGTCATAGTGAAACTCTGTACTTTGTGTTTGTGAGGCAAACACCCTAACCATTATGCCATCCCTCAATAATCTTTCATTTTTTTCTCTAATAAAGGTAATGGATACATTTATTAGACCTTAACTGATAATAAGGATTAATCAGTGTATACAGTGTTTTGCCATTTAGTGATGTAATAGATACTGCAGACATTAGAACCCAACATACAAACTAACAAAGAGCTTGCATCACGTCTACCCTTCTTGTGGATCAGACTTCAGTCTCTTTAAGTCATAAGGGGCCAAATATACACTTAGAAAATCTCAGATTCATTCACGTGCACTCAACAATTCTTACTGTTTCCTTTAACTACAAATGCTATTGCTAAAGCCAAGTGTTCTAGTTGGCCAAAGAAATTTCAGGTAAATGGCTATTAAATACCTTCCTTACTTCCAGTTAATGATGCATTTCTAGTAAAAACTGTTGTGTTAAAAATGACATGGGCTCACTAGCAACAGTATTACGGACAACAGCTAGTGTGAAATATAATGTTATAAATGTAGGCAGTTTATATAACTTAAAACAGCGGATTGCCTTTCTGCCTTTTACCATGTCTCCTCTTTAAATTACAGAAGTATTTCACTAACCTCCCATTTAAATGCCACACCCCAGCAGGCATTTTTGAAAGCAAAAAACCTTTAAGTACGGCCTAGCTGTTAAGGTGGTCAGTTACCTGATTAGGTAGGGACACCGACATAAATGGCTGCGGGAGCAGGAAGTATTCTCCCAAAACACAATAAATGCACAAAAAAGTATATTAAAATAAAATAAGAAAATCAACCTACAGCTCAGAGCAGACTGAATTCCCAATGAGCTGCCCGCTGGCAGGAATATGGATTGTTTTAACTACCATCTAGCTCCTAAACACCATTAACTAAAGATAAGGAGTGGTCTTGCAAGGCTGAGATGGTGAAATGGGGCACATAATGCGCCATCTTTCCCTGCCCTCAGTCCCAAACATCTTATATGGGATTTGGGCAGATATTATGAGTTACTTTAACAAGAAGTCTCTAATACTGTACCCATTCCTCCTATTTTGCCAGCATTGGAGGACGATCTTAAAGCTGATAAATTTCTCTCTTCTCATCTTACAGCTGACCCAGCTGCTATCACACCAACAGTTCCAACATCGAAAAAGCATATTTCCTCCTCTAACCCAGTCCTGTACTTGAGCAGACAAGGTAATGGATTTTTTTTTCTTCCAGCCTTCAAAATCCTGATCTACCAGGACTACATGTGGAAATTTATTTTAAAATGTGCTAATAGCCTGGATGAATGTTCTGCTTCTATGACCCCTAAAGGTAGGTTTTATGTGAATCATTTTGTGTCTAACTTGTCTCAAGTTTCAAAGTATACCTTAAAAAGTGTGTATGATTGTTACTGTTTCCAGGGCTTCTGCTTCAGCTCCAGTTTAAGGAAATTTGTTTGGGTTTGTAAGCAAAACTTTCAAACCAAAGCAAAACTTTTCAGACGACTTAAAATCAAAAATGTTGCGTTAACTTTTACACAGAGAGTTTTATTTGAGCCTGCTGCTACACGGGTCCTTAAACAGTGGGATGAGAGAGGTAAATTAATGCAGGGAGTTTTTAGGTTTGTCAGATACCCAGATTCTTCCCATCCAAAATGTCTACTCCTTTCAAAGAACAGAACAAGCAGAGAATGCAGCCAAATAAACGCAGACCCCCAAGAAAAAATGGCAAGAGGAGAACAAGCACAAATTGGAAAAAACAAGCAAAAAAAAAAAAAAAAAACAAGGAAATTTCCCTAAAAAGGGTTCAGACACAAGCTTTAGAGTGACTGTGCCAGAGACCTGGTTACCATCTTCCTCCTCCTGTCCCTGCTTCCCTTCCGCTATGTCATTGTCTGATCCTCATCACTCCAACATGACATCAGATAATTTCAGACAAATTGGTTTTGAAGGTGATTCAGGAAGGTTATAACTGGAAATGGATAGATTCTCCTCCTCCTTTTAGAAGGATTCCCCCTCACCCTCCAAACCAAACAGTGTTAATTCTTTAGGTGCTCCAACACATTCGAATCAGGTGTCATAAAACATGTTCCTGCAGAACATTTAGGAAGGGGGAGTTCCATAATGTTTCAATGTTTCTGGTCCCAAAAAAAGACCGCTCCTGGAAATCAGTTTTGGATCCCTTCTTTCTCAATCTCTATGTGAAGATTCCAAAATTCAGGATACTGACCTTTCAGTCAGTGGCATCCCTTCTTCCAGACCACTGTGTTATGGTAACCTTAGACCTCAAGGATGCTTACCGTCACATTCCGATAGCATAAAAATTAAGGAGGTGATTAAGACTGTGTGTATCTGGGTCACATTATCAGTTCTCTGCATTACCTTTTGGGTTGTCTGGTGCACCATGAGTGTCAAGCTTCAGTTATAGCCTATTGCAGGCTAGAGGAGATCCACATTTTTCCTTATTTAGACAACTTGCTTATTTGTGTGCAGAGTCTTTGCTCAAATGGCAAAAGTCCTTAACAAATGTTGCATCCCTCCTCACTCATCTGGGGTTTCAGATAAACATACAGAAATCCTACCTTACTCTGGCATACAGGATTATGTTTTTAGCATGCCTTACTGGCACTCTCATGCAGAAGGCTTTTTACTTAAAGACAAAGTGGAAGCCTATTAGGAAGTATTCCTGAACTTTTCTCATCTGACTCAAGTTTCACTGAGAGAATTCTAGACTGGCTTCTATGATCCCAGTGATGCCACTTGCCAGGCTGTACATGAGAAGTATTCAGTAATTCGTAAAAAAAAAACATGTGAACCTTGCATCTCCACCACATAGATTTTCAAATATTAGTGCTGGGATTTGTAAAGCAATAACTGCAGTGATAGATGGATCAGATGGCTGTCAAGTCAGGACTCCCTTTCTCTCTTCCTTCCCCATCACAGTCGGTCTTGACAGACTCCTCAGATTTCGCTTGGAGCGCAGTTTCTATGGGAGTAAAAGTGCATGGTCTGAGGGCAATTCAGGTAGACAGAAGCACATAAATATCAAAGAAATGCTTTATGTGATTCAAGCTGTAAAAGCTTTACATCATCTTTGGCATCCAGGCTGTCTTCAGTTGATTATGTTGCAGTTATGTAGTGCTTAAATGTTACAAATCGTACCAGCTATGCCACTTGGCAATGATGGCTTGTGAGTTATGTCTTCAACACTGCCTAACTCTTCATATCAGAGCAAAACATAGTGACAGACAAACTCAGCAAATCCTGAACAGACACTCATGAGTGGAAACTCATTTTATAAGTGTTCCAGGAATTGATCCAGATGTTGAAAAAATCTCAAGCAGATCTGTTTGACTTATTTCAAAACAAACAACTTAAACAAATTTTGTTCCAGGAATCCTTGCAAGCAAGCTTGAAGAAGAGATGCTCTCTCATTCCCCTTGCAGGAGATGTTTCTACACGGTTTTCACCCTTTCCACTGATTTCCAATGAACTTTTGAAGAGTCAGAAATATTTACTAACATCATTGTATTGACTCACTTTTGGCCTAGGCAAAATTGGTTCTCCTTTCTTATGGAAATAGTCAAGGACAATTGCCACAAGCTTCCTCAAAGATTGCATCTACTCACACAGGACATTCAGGAGTTTGGTAGTCCCCTACATCAGACAACTCCAACTGACTGCCTGGATGATTCAATTTTTATAGCTTTTAGGTACCTTTTTTGATGAGGATTTGCAGCAGGTAATAAAGGAGGCAAGAAAGCATGCTACTAGAAAGTCATGTATTTGCAAATGGAAATGATTTTCTTGTTGGTGTCTATCCGATAACCAGGGTCCTGTCAGGGGTTAGCAACTCAAGTGCTCATATTTTTGTGTGAGTTACTATCATCTGGCCTTTTGTATGCTTCTGTCAAACTGCATGTACTGTAGTGGCCATTTCAACTTGTCTCTCTCGATGGACTCCCATCTTTTTTCCATATTTGTGGTCAAACAGTTTATGAAAAGGGTGTTAAAAATAAGATAGCCCTCGCAAATAAATAACTCCATCATGCAATCTCAGCTTTGTGCTGGAGGAACTGTCTTTGTCACCTTTTGGACCTCTCTCTTTGGCTGATTTGAAATTTATAACTTGGAAAACTTTTTTGGTTGTTGCTTTGGCATCTGTAAGGCAAGTATCTGAATTGCAAGCTCTTATGGCAAAGGAACCCTTACTGATAGCTTCTTTCTGGAGTATAACCCCACATTTATGCCCAAGGTTGTCTTAGAGTCCACTTTGAATCAAGCCATCAGTCTCCCAGTTTTTTCTCCAGATCTAATAAACAAGGGAGAACATATTATTCTTACCTTGGATATGCATAGGCAACTTGTGTATTAACTTGACAGAAGCAAGTCCTTCAAGAAAGTTGATAAACTATTTATTTCCTATACTGGGACTTAGAAAGCTCAACCTCTGTCTAAACAGACTATCTCTAGATGGTTGTCCTCTGCTGTTGTGCTTTGTTATCCCACCATGGTGAAACTATTCCAGACAGGGTCTTGGCGTCTTTAGTGGCATACTGGACAGGGGTAGACTCGAAGTATTCTAGAGGCAGCAACTTGATCCTCCAGCCATACATTTACAAAGCACTACAAACTGGATTCTTTCTCTAGATCCAGAGCGGATTTTGCAAAGACCATCCTCCAGGGGCTCCTGTAGCCTTATTCTTCCTCCTCCTCCTCTCAAGCTGGGTAAGCTTTGGTTATCAACCCATAGGATCAGCAGTAGTGAGAATGGTGAACATAGAACAGTTGTGTAAGTTGCCCTAACCATAGCAGTAGATGTATGCATTCTTCATCGCTGCAGTACCCACACCCACTCACCATCCTCCCTTGTTGTACATAGTTGGTGTGGGGTGCAATTTTTATTGCTGAGGTTGTTACTGTTGCGGTTAGTTTTTCATTATTTTATAGTTGTGGTTAGTTCAGGATGAATTCTTGTTACTGTTAATGTAGTTAGTTCTTTATTAGTTTCTGTAGCTGTAGTTAGTTCAGGATAAGTTCGCTTTTTCTGTCTTGAGGAAAGAACATAACTTTTCAGTCACTGTAGCTGCTTTTATTGTTCCCTCAAAAAGGGATTAGTCTATAGGCAGCCAGAGTGACTGTGTGGGAGGGGGTTAGAACTTTGGAAAACAGGCCAGGTATTGTATTGTTTGTAGGATACAACTCATAGGCTACCGTAGCATTGAAGATTTGAATATCTACTGTTTTGGGTTAGTAGGGTCTTACTGTACTTCAGCAGGTTCCACTTCATCTTGTTGAGTTACATCTGGGTGAGGCTACAGATGAACAAAAAAGCAACTGGTTCAAACCTTGTCCAAATATATGGTAGCATGTAAAAAAAAATAGTGCCATGTCGCTTGAGAAGTAGTAGTAGAAGTAACTTAAAATAACAAATAAAAGAGGCAGAGTAAATAATGGTGATTAGAAGTCCTGTACAAATAAGAGAAATTGTTATTTAAAAAAGCATGGAGGACAGGCAGGAGCAGCAGTTGTTTTCTTTGTTTTTCTTTGTCAAATAAAACATTGATTAAAATGTCGAAACTCTCTCTTTAGTGAGACTTTGGTTGCTCTTTTGGTACATTTTTCAATATTTAGAGACTAGAGAGTTGTTATGGGAATCTGATCATTTCAGCAGTGACACAGAAGAGGAGGCAGGAAAAGTTAGGTGGTAGTCCTGTTAAACATGTAGTTAAGGTAATTTGCAGCTCTATGTATGTGTCATATGTCTGTATCTACAGTGCAATGAAAAAGTATTTGCCCCTTCATGATTTCTTATTTCTTTGCATGTTTGTCACACTTAAATGTTTCAGATCATCAAACAAATTTAAATATTAGACAAAGATAACCCAAGTACACACAAAATGCAGTTTTTAAGTGATGATTTTATTTATTAAGGCGAAAAAAAAGCTATCTAAACCTACATGGTCATATGTGAAAAAGTAATTGTCCCCTTGTTAAATCATGAAGTAACTGTGGTTAATCACATTTTTGGGAAAGCTGAGTTTAATTTTACTAGCCACTGCCAGACCTGTTGAATCAAGAGATCACTTAAATAGAACCTGTCAGACAAAGTGAAGTAGGCCAAAAGTTCCTAAAAAGGAAGACATCATGTCACGATCTAAAGAAATTCCATAACAGGTGAGAAACAAAGTAATTGACATCTATCAGTCTGGAAAAGGTTTCAAAGCCATTTCTAATGCTTTGGGACTCCAGCGAACAATGGTGAGAGCCATTATCCACAAATGGAGAAAACATGGAACAGTGGTGAACCTTCCCATGAATGCCCAGCCTACAAAAATTACCCCAAGAGCGCAGCGACGATTCATCTAAGAGGTCACAAAAGAACCCAGAACAACATCTAGAGAACTGCAGGCCTCACTTGCCTCAGTTAAGGTCAGTGTTCATGACTCAACCATAAGAAAGAGACTGGGTAAAAGTGGCATGCATGGCAGAGTTCCAAGGCGAAAACCACTGCTGACCAAAAAGAACATAAAGGCTTGTCTCACTTTTGCCAAAAAAACATCTGATTGATCCCCAAGACTTTTGGGAAAATATTCTGTGTACTGATGAAACAAAAGTTGAGCTTTTTGGGAGGTGTGCGTCCCGTTACATCCGGCGTAAAAGTAACACAGCATTTCAGAAAAAGAACATCATGCCAACAGTCAAACAAGGTGGTGGCAGTGTGATGGTCTGGGGTTGCTTTGTTGATTCTGGACCTGGACGACTTGCTGTGGTTGATAGAATCATGAATTCTGCTCTCTACCAAAAAATCCTGAAAGAGAATGTCCTGCCATCAGTTTGTGACCTCAAGCTGAAGCACACTTGGGTTTTGCAGCAGGACAATGATCCAAAACACACCAGCAAGTCCAGATCTGAATGGCTTAAAAAAGAAAAATGAAGGTTTTGGAGTGGTCTAGTCAAAGTCCAGACTTGAATCCGATTGAGATGCTGTGGCATGACCTTAAAAAGGCGGTTCATGCTCGGAAACCCTCCAGTATGGCTGAATTAAAACAATTCTGCAAAGAAGAGTGGGCCAAAATTCCTCAACAGCGATGTGAAAGCCTCATTGCTAATTATCGCAAACACTTGATTGTAGTTATCGCTGCTAAGGGTGGCACAACGTGTTATTAGGTTTAGGGGGCAATTACTTTTTCACATAGGGCCATGTAGGGTTGGATATTTTTTTTTCCTTAATAAATAAAATCATCACTTAAAAACTGCATTTTGTGTTTATTTGGGTTATCTTTGTCTAAAATTTATATTTGTTTGATGATCTGAAACATTTAAGTGTGACAAACATGCAAAAAAATAAGAAATCAGGAAGCGGGCAAATACTTTTCCATTGCACTGTATATGATACACACACACACACACACACACACACACACACACACACACACACACACACACGTGTATGTGTGTATATGTATCTATATCTATGTGCATGGGTGTGTATGTATATGTGTATAAATGGATCTACTTTACCAAAAGTCCATAATACCAAAGACAAATTCGCTGAGACAAGAATAATGAAACTTAAAATGCCAAACCGCGTAATTTTCCCCACCCCCAGCTATATATATATATATATATATATATATGTATATATATACACACCAACTCCAGGATCGCACTACAGTGGGGAAAAGGGCATTATTATTCCCCACGTTCAGGATTTTAAGTTTCATTATTTTCATCTTGGCGAATTCATCTTCAGTGTTACTGACTTTTAAGTAATGTAAAGTCTTCTTCTTCTTCTTCTTCTTCTTTCGGCTTTTCCCGGTTAGGGGTCGCCACAGCGGATCACCTGTCCGCTCATGATTGGCAGTAGAGTTTTGCGGTGTCAAGATGCCAGCCCAGCGCCCAACCTTCCACAGAAGGCACACACATGCACACACTCACACCTAGGGCCAATTTAGAGTGTCCAATCCACCTACAGCATGTCTTTGGGATGTGGGAGGAAACTGGAGCACCCAGAGGAAACCCAGGCGCCCACAGGGAGGACATGCAGACTCCGCACAGAAGGCACCCCAGGCGAGGATTGAACCGGAGAACCACTTGCTGTGAGGGGACAACGCTAACCGCTGCACCACTGCGGCTGCCCTTTTAAGTAATGTAAAGTAAACCCATATATATGGTGGTGCTGCGGTAGCATTGTCGCCTCATAGCAAGACTTTGTCCCGTTCGATTCTCAGCTAGAGCGTCTTCTGTGTGGAGGCATACGTGAATGGGGCGTGCCTTTGTTGAAGGCTGTGCATCAGGGCTGGTAACCCGGTACGTAAAAATCCACTACCAATCATTAGCAGACCGAAGTTCCACTGTGGTGACCCCTAACCGGGAAAAGCCGAAAGACACAAACAATATATATGTACGTATATATATATATATATATATATATATATATATATATATATATATATATATACACACACACACACACACACATACATACATGCATATGGATTCACTTCATAACACTGAAAACTCAAACCACTGAAAATGAGAAAACTTCATAATATAGAAGACCAAAACAATGAAACTTCAAAACACTGAAAACACATATCATACATATACTGAGTCTAAACAACATAAATCATAGCACTTTCCACCAAGTGTAATAAGAGGGGCAAGCCCCCCCCCCCACACCCCCTGCTACTTAAGTATATCAACTCCAAGATTGCACTTTGTGTAGTGAAGTGCAGTCTTGGAGTTGACATATATACACTTGGTGGAAAGTGTTATGATTTATGTTGTTGAAGCTCAGTATATGTATGATATGTGTTTTCAGTGTTTTCAGTTTTCAAGATTTTGAAGTTTCAGTGTTTTGAGTTTCAGTGTTTTGAGCTTTCAGTGTTATGAAGTGAATCCATACATACACATATATATATATATATACATACACATACACGTTTGTGTGTGTGCGTACAAGTGTATATCTCTATGTGTGTATATATCTATGAATGTCCGTATGTGTATATGTTTATAGGTGTGTGTGTGTGTGTGTGTGTGTGTGTGTGTGTGTGTGTGTGTGTGTGTATACAGTATATACACACATACACCAATATCTGTATATAGGTATATAAAATGTGTGTGTGTGTGTGTGTGCGTGTGTGTGTGTGAGGGGTATATGTATTTATGCATGTATGGGTGTTGGATTATGTGTATGCATGTATGTATCTGCAAAGTGTAACATTAGATGTGAGAGTGTTCAGTCTCGCCATTTGTTCTTACACCTGGGTTCGGAGCCGATCCTCGGCTCCGTGTCGGCCGCTTGGCAAGCTCTGCATCGAGAAGAAGCTCGAGACCAACCTAACTCCCACAATTCCCCTCTGCCTTTACCTTAGATCTAGTTTGCCGCTGCAGCGTTCGCATCAGTTTGATGAGCTCGAGCAACCTTAAGCTAAGATTTATAATTTTCTTATATTTCTTCTAAATTTTTTTCTAAAAAAATTTGTCTTTAAGTGACTGTGTGTGTGTGTTAGTAGTGTTTCGGGGAATTCTCGGTTCCATATAAAGTCTTTTTATATACTTTATTAGAGTTTTCCCTCGGGGCCTACCCCACCCTTTTACTTGGATTGACTACTGGATTGACTTTTTACAGGATTTGACAATAAGTTTCTGGATTAGACAAAATTACTGGACTTGACATAATATTGACTTTTCTCTGTTAGCTGTACCTAAAATTGTGACATGTCTGAGAAAGCTAAGTCTGGCTTTAAACGCTGCCAATGTGGGCAGAAGATGTCGGTGACTGATAATCATAGTTCCTGCGTCTACTGTCTTGGCCCTCTCCATCTGCAAGAAGACTGCTCAATATGTCATTCTTTCAGTGGAAGGGTCATGACAGATAGGCGCAGGAAACTTATGGATAGGGGTCTTCTAAAACCTACTTTTCAAGAGGCTCTGGATGCATCAGACCAGACATCCAAATCCTCGAAGGAATCGAAGACGTCGGAGCCCAGGTCATCGGCTCCGAGCTCTTCAGTTAAAGTTCGATCACCGGTTCCACAGACTTCGGGGCCGAGTGTTGAACTGTTGTCAGTTTCCGAGCCTCGAGTCTTGGAACCGGTGACGGAGCTCCCTCCCCCGGCACTGTTGAGGTCGGCTCCGTCTTCGATTCCTTCGACGTGCTCTTCCAGGCCCCTCTCCGACACCGATGTAGACCGCGTGGTGCAGAAATTAATGGAGAATACAGCCTTATCCAAGCTCATCTCTGTCTCCTCCCAGTTGGTGTCGAGACTCGAAGGCCTTCCCTTATCTCCACCTGTTCCTCCTCCGAAACCTATCCAGTCTTCGGAGCCGGGAGAGGCTGATCTGGTGATTGTGGAGCCCTCGGTGCCAGAACCGTCTTTCTCTCGGTCGGCTCCGTTCACCTCGACTCCGTCGGATCCGGTACCGGAGTCTCGGAGCCGAAGATCCATCCTTGGATCCGGGACTGAGAGTCGGACCGATGTTTCGGTTCCGACGCTCCCTCTCGGGGCCTCGGCTCGGATCGACTCGGCTCCGTCCTTGGGGTCGATGCCTTCGGTGCCTGTCTCAGGGATTCTTCCGATTTCCTCGGAACCAGGAGATACCTCGACTCGGGACCCGGGGGCCTTCGACCTTATGAGGAAGGTGTTGTCTACCCAGACAACCACATCAGCAAAAACAGCTTCTCCTTCCCAAAAAGGACCGTTATCCTCCTCTGCACCCATGGCTACATCTAAGCGTCGAGCACCTGTGTCTCAGCCACCCCTGGAGGGTGCCCCCTCTTCCTCGGAGGCTTCTTCGGATGCCCCCCCCCGAGGAAGTTCCAAGGAAAAGATTGTGTAAGAGGAGACACTTAGATTCTCCACAAGAATCATTGACATCGGACACTGACTTGGATGAGTCAGAAGGGTCCCCAAAGTCACCCTCAGAGGATGTCTCTTTTTCTGACATCCTGGAGATCCTAAAGCAGAGAGGTGATTGGCAATCCCTCCCCCCTTCTGAGGATGAGTCAGTCTTGCTGAAGGCATTCGGTGCTCGCCCTTCCTTCTCCTGGGTCACTCCACCCTTCGATGAGTTGATGGAACGGTGATTGCTCGAAGGGCGTGGGAGACGCCTGACACGGTGGAGCCAGTCCCTAGAAAGCCTAACAAATATATTACTGCCCCTCAGGATAAGGCTTATCTGACAAAGGGAGTGCCAATGGATGCTATGGTGGTGGCAGCGGCCACGAAAAAGGAGATGTCTGAATCTTCCTCATCTGTCCATCCACCTAACAGAGATTCTAGGACTATGGACAGGTATGGGAAGTGCATTTTTAGTTCAGCGGCTTTTTCTATGCGATCCCTGAACTATTTGACCCACTTCACACGGCTACAGAGGGATCTAATCAAAGAGTTGGGAGATACCCACCAGGGTACTACAGATGCTGCTGTTTCAGAAAAGGTTACAGCACATCTCAATACCCTTACATCTATTGCAAACTCGTCCATGAGGCTGATCTCATACGCAGCCGAAGGATCGAGTAGGGCAGCAGCTTCAGCGATTGCTCTTCGTAGACAATCCTGGATGCGCTTATGTTCATTTGCGGAAGCCTTCAAGTCTTCCTTTACTAACGCCCCATTTGATGGTGCCACTCTCTTTGGCCCCAAAGTAAAGGAGACCCTTACCCGGTGTGAGCAAGAGGGAAAGACTCTGTCTGCTGTCGGAGTCCGTTTTCCACCCCATCCAGACCGTACCCCAAAGGGCAACGTGGTGGAAAAATGTGGTTTCGAAAACCCCAAGGCTCTTTCCCAGGCACACAGGGTGATGCCCCCTCTAGAGGCAGAGGAGGGGGCAGAGGTGGAAGACGCCGCCCTGGCGGCAGAGGGGGTCCGCAAAACCAAGGTGACAGGGATACAACCCCTGGGAAACCTTTCCAGCACTCCTGAGAGGAGGCCCGACTGTCCTGCTCTGGAGGCAGTCGGGGGTCGCTTAGCTTTATACCCTCAGGCCTGGCAAAATCTTACATCAGACAATTGGGTAAAAAGCGTTGTTACCAGAGGCTACAGAATACCCTTCCTATTGCCCCCAATTCCGAAGAAAAGACTCCCAGATGTGCCGCCCCATCTGCGAGACCCTGCAGCTATAGAAATTTCAAAGCTGCTAGAAAAAAGAGTAATCCAACCAGTCCCAGCGGACCAAAGAGGATTCGGAACTTACTCAAGGTTCTTTTTAGTTCCAAAAAAGACAGGGGACTGGAGGCCGATTCTGGATCTAAGCAATCTCAATACCTTCGTCAAGAAAGAAAAGTTCCGGATGGTCACGCTTCAATCGATCCTTCCATTTTTACAGAAGGACGACTGGATGTGCTCAATAGATCTAAAGGACGCATACTACCACATCAAAATGGCCAGGGCGTCCAGGGATCACTTGCGCTTCCGGCTGGGAGCCAGCCACTTTCAGTTTCGAGCCCTGCCCTTTGGTCTGACCTCAGCCCCCAGGGTTTTCACCAAATGCATGGCAGTGGTAGCGTCTCACTTGAGACGCCTGGGATTCCAGGTGTTTCCGTATCTGGACGACTGGCTCCTTTCTGCCACCACCCAGCGTCAACTGATTCAAGCCAGGGATTACACACTGCAGCTTTGTGTTCATCTCGGAATTTCCATAAATTTCGAAAAATCTTTACTACAGCCATCACAGCATATCTCATTCATAGGAGCAGAATTGGATACGCATCGTTTAATTCTAAGACTTCCCCCAGAAAGGATAGCCTCACTACAAAGCCACATATCTCTTCTTCCGTCATCCAAAAAATCCCCAGCAAAACTGGTTCTGAAGGTTTTGGGTCTCATGGCAGCTTCTCTCATTGCGATACCATTGGGAAGACTGCACATGAGAGTTCTACAATGGCTACTGTTTGCACAATGGTCGTTCCATCAGCTACCTCTGACACACGAAATTCTAATCACAAACACATGCAAATCACACCTAGCCTGGTGGCTCCGGACTTGCAATCTTTCCAGCGGAAGACCATTTGTGCTACCCACGACAGCTACGGTGACCACGGACGCTTCCCTGATAGGGTGGGGGCATCTTTCAGGGACAGACAGTCCAAGGCGAATGGACCAATTTAGAGTACAATCTGCACATCAATGTTCTAGAGTTGAGGGCAGTGTTTCTAGCGTTGCAACACTTTGCTCCCCTTCTTCCTCTAGGGACTATTGCAGTTCAGATGGACAACATGTCCATAGTCTGGTACATAAACAAACAAGGGGGAACCAAGTCTTATCAGCTATGCAGAGAGGCCATGAGAATCTGGCAATGGGCGGAGTCCACGGGTCGCTTTCTGATTGCAACGCACATCCTGGGATCATCCAACGTCATAGCCGACAGGTTGAGCAGAGCAATCCTGTTGCCTCACGAGTGGTCCCTCAAACAGTCAGTTGCGAAGGAGATTTTTCGCAAATGGGGCCAGCCTTCCTGCGATCTTTTTGCGTCTCCAATGAACGCCAAATGCAGAAGCTATTTTGCCCTATTACCCCCTCCAGGGGAAGTCCCCAGGGACGCTCTGGTTCAAGATTGGCCCCCGGGTCTCCTGTACGCTTTTCCTCCCTTTCCCCTGATTGCAAAGTTTCTGCAGAAAGCCAACAACCTGCAAAGGACGATTATCCTCATTGCCCCATTCTGGCCTCGTCAAATCTGGTTTCCCTCTCTTCTGGCACACCGCATTCGGGAACCCTGGATCCTGGACCCGGAGCCGGATCTACTGACCCACTCGTCAGGGGCTCCCCACCCCTCGCTACTGTCACTCCAACTAGCAGCTTGGCTGCTCCGCTTCCCTACATAGCCAGGTCTGATTTTCTTTCACCTGCAGTTCAGAATATACTAGTGGCTTCTCATAAAGCTTCCACTATAAAGACTTACACTAGTAAATGGAAGCGTTTTGTTTACTGGGCAAATACACAGCAATTGGACCCTGTTATAGCTCCCTTAAATAAGATCTTGGAGTTTTTAACCGAATTGTTCCACCAAGGAGCTTCTCCTGCCACTTTGAGAGTGCAATTGGCTGCCATTTCCAACTTTCATGTGGAAGAATGTGGGGCTCCTATTATGGCTCACAGACTTTGTAAGGCCTTTCTGAAAGGATCTTTCCATATTAGACCACCAGTTAGAACTCCTACATCACCTTGGAATCTCAACCTTTTATTATCTAAATTGATGCTACCTCCGTTTGAACCAGCCTCTTCTTGTCCATTGAAGTATTTGTCGTGGAAGACCCTCTTTTTGGTGGCCATTACATCGGCTAGACGGGTGTCAGAGCTTCAGGCTCTTTCTATTAAACACCCTTATTTGATCTTTCACTCTGACAGAGTATCTCTTCGCACTAATCCGTCCTTTCTCCCCAAAGTTTGCTCCGTTAATAACATCTATCAATCCATTGAGCTCCCTACCTTTTTTCAAAAACCACTCCAATAAGTTGGAGTATATGTTACACAAGTTGGATGTTCATAGACGACTTAGATTTTACCTGGATAGAACAAAGGATCACAGGAAAACAGATCAACTTTTTGTAGCCTTTGCAGACAGCAGGAAAGGTATAGCAGTTACTAAACGAACCCTTTCCAAATGGCTAACTGATTGCATTATATTTGTTTATACTGCTTCGGAACAAACTTTACCTGTCAAACCCAAGGGGCACTCTACAAGATCAGTATCTACTTCCCTGGCTCATGCAGCTCGCTTACCATTGGACACTATTTGTGCAGCTGCCACTTTATCTAAACCACATACATTCATTTCTCATTACAAGGTAGACAGGGTTTCTAGGGACAGGGCAACCTTTGGTTCCACTTTGCTCAAGAACGTTCTCCCGTGAGTTCCTCAGGAACATGGAGCTAGGGACGCTACCCAGGTGTAAGAACAAACGGCGAGATTGAACACTCTCACATTTAGAAGTTATGTCCTTACCATAACGTTCCATGTGGAGTGTTCATCTCGCCTTTGTTCTTACATTCCCACCCTCCCACCCTCAGGAAGAGCGTTCAGTTTGGTGTCTGGTTTGGTTTCTCCTGCTTCTGCATTTCGCAGTTGTTGTGTATATATGTATATATATATATATATATATGTATAGGTGTTTCTCTCAGTTATGTTGTTTTTGGCATGAATGTGTTACTCTCTCTGTTGACTTCTGGTTTGCTTGCAAACTAGATCTGAGGTAAAGGCAGAGGGGGATTGTGGGAGTTAGGTTGGTCTCAAGCTTCTTCTCGGCTTGCCAAGCGGCCGACACGGAGCCGAGGATCGGCTCCAAACCCAGGTGTAAGAACAAAGGCGAGATGAACACTCCACATGGAACGTTATGGTAAGGACATAACTTCTAAATTTGATGACTTGACTACAGAGTTGATCACCAACCTTTGACCCAAAGTCCTCTGTTATGAAGTGCATCTGTAAGCAGTCCTATATTTGAATATGGTGTTCTTTATGGAGAATCTGTGACTATCATTTTAGTTCACCAATTTGAACCCTGTCAAGCATTTTCAATCAGTCACACTCCTGTACGTTTTTCTATCATTCCACATAAGTGCGGAAGTCTCCCAGTAGAATGAGTCAGTTGGATGGTGTGTGTGTGTGTGTGTGTGTGTGTGTGTGTGTGTGTGTGTGTGTGTGTGTGTGTGTGTGTGTGTGTGTGTGTGTGTGTGGTATATGTATAGATGATGTCTGTATGTGCATATTCATATACGTATATCTGTGTGCCTGTATGTTAGAGTGTGTGTGTGTGTGTGTGTGTGTGTGTGTGTGTGTGTGTGTGTGTGTGTGTAGAGCTGCATAGTTGAGTCTGCAACAGAAGCTGTGGTAACAAATGGGATAACTATTGGGGCATATAAAGTAATGTATGAGAACTATAAAAATTGGTTAGAAAAGGCTGGGAAATGAGAATAGAAAGCTAGTATACAAAGGAACAATGGAAGAATATTTGTATGGCTTCCAAATATGTAACAAATATAGAAGCTGTAGGATTTTTACATAGAGGCGTATGCATAGGTATTTTTATACCCCAAGTAGACTTCAGAGAAGTTTCCCACAGGTAGACAGTAGATGTTGGTGGTGTGGTCGGAAAAAGAAGGCTAATCGGGAACATGTATTTTTTTTTGGAATGCAGTAGAAAGAAATCCAGTTTGTTGATGCAATGCATGCAGAATAATGTTCAGAAGGAGTACTGAAATTTCAGGGAATGCAGGACGTGAGCAATGTATGTAATGTTGAAGTAAATGATAATTGTTAAGAAAGAAGCCATATATGTATAATCCACGGAAAAGAAAAATATGTTTGTAATGGTTTATCTTCTTTTTTTATAACAGTATGTGTACTCATGTTACTGAGCCGGGAGCCGTTTATAATCTCGAAATACCGAAATGTCAAATTTCAGTATTTTGAGACTATAACCCGAATGTTTAAAATAGCAAAAGTTCATAATCGTGAATTGGAATATCTCAAATTCGCAGTTATGGCCTTACGCTACGTGATGTCCGGGATTGTGTGTTTATGGTGCGCGGTGCCGTGTGTGGATCTAGGTGTTTTGTCAGGTGAGTGTTTTGTAAGGGGTTTGAGTGTGCTGATATGTTTGATGTGTGTGTGAGGGACTGGAGAATGTGCGTGTGTGAGTTTGCTTTTGTTTCCTGTTTGTGCGATTTTGGAGTTAGTATATTTAAGTAGGGGGGTGTGGGGGGCACACTTGCTTATGTATGTATGCGTTGTGCATGTATGTGGTTTTTGTTTGTTTATGTTGTGATGTGGGTGTTGTGGTGTATGTATGGTGTAGTGTATGAGGTTTGTTCGGTGTTTTGAATTTTGCGGTTTTGGGCTCGGGGTTTTGTAGTTTCGGTCTTTTGTGGATTTGGTTTCATAGTTTTGAGATACTGAAATTCGATGTTTCGGTATTTCGAGATTATGAAGTGAACCCCACTGAGCCATACCTCTTAACTATCCAGAATTTTGCAGAATGTCCAGATTTTTACCTCATATGTTTGGTGTGTTCATCATAAAATATTTTTTTTTCCTGGCAAATTGTTGAGGATTAGAGTCACTAAATAATGACAGACATTTGAGTTTGTCTTCATGTGCTTCAGAAAATAGATGCTAATACAAAACCTGATATTCTGTCAACTTTCTAAGTTTATAAGAAAGTGTTTAAAGCCTGTCCCTGATTTTGTGCATTTGTCCCTGTGTTATCTGTGGCTTTTCCCATAATTCTTGTACTAAAAAATTGAGAGGTATGTACTGTACAATGTGTAAAGATAATAAAGGTGTTAAAGAGAGAGAGTTGCTGGACTGTCAGCTAATCACCACTTCATGGTGAGCTTTATCAGATTGCTGGAATGGCTGCTTCCTAGCCCTTGGAAACCTAGATGTATATAGTAAGGGTATCATAACGATGCTTAACAAGAAATGTTCACCTCTAGATGAGATCCTCATGGAGATCAGATACTTCAAATCTAAATAGATACTTTCTCTAGAGCTCAGTGATTGCCATTGCAGTAATACTAAGTCCCACTGGTGAATACGACTGGTGACAGGAGTCAGATAGATAAAGAAGGATGCATTCTTTGTAGTGCTGATGTTGGGGATCTCTGTTGCTTATGACCAACAGGTGCCATGAGACCAGGAGGGCAGCAGTTGCTAAAGAAAGGCCCAGGTATAAAATTAGATGCCAAGACCATTGGTAATGATTTTTGTACAGCCTCAGAGATTCTAGTAAACCATTTAGTTACTTGGAGAAGGGTGGGGCATTACCCATTCTTTTCTCAGAAAGGATGAAGAACTACTGACTTCATTCAGAGATGTTGGGAAGAACACTTTGAGGAAGTAAATCCAGTGAATGTTGGAAGAAGCTGGTGGAATTAGGCCCATTTTGGTAGATGAGATGACTGTGAAAGTTACATGTTTCTGTTATGGCAAGATGCAGGGATCAGATGTGATCCAGCTAGAAGTGCTGAAAATGCTAGATATTGTTGGGGTTTAATGTTTAATTCACCTTTTCAGTGTTTTGTGGAATGCAGAACTAGACAGTGGGTGTATTCTGATCATAGCACTACCAGGCTACAACTCATACCATACATTTCGGCCACAGAACCTGGACCAAAATACAAAAGGGGGGGGCGTATCCATATTCATCAAGGATACCCACACCTCCAGGTTAGTGGCACAGCACGATGCTTCAGCGATCATCCACATGCAACTAACAATGGGCAAAACTGCAATTCAAATTGTAGCTTGCTACAGATCACCCACCATACCCCAGGACCCCCATTCAGCATTTCTGGAAACACTGGGAAACATAAAGGTCCTACCAAACACCCCAATATTGGGTGATTTCAGTTACCCAAACATTAACTGGGAGAACTACTCAAGTACTAACTCCCTTGCCCAACATTTCCTAGAATTTATAAACTCAAATGCCCTGGATCAACACTCCCACCAGAGGTGACAACATATTGGACCTGGTCATCACCAACATGGAAGACCGGTGTTCCACACCAGAGGTCAACCCCTTGCTGGTTAGATCTGACCATAAACAAATCACTCTGGATGTCCACATTCCGCCTCCACCCCTGGTCAAGGAAACCACCGTGAAAAACTTTTCAAAAGCAAACTTTACGTTACTTAAGACCAAGGTGTAAAGATTCATAGCCTCCATGCTAAAGGATAAAGCTGTCCAAGCTGCAAAATCCTTTACTAATGCATTCTATGGGCACCTACAAGAATACATGGATCATGCTATCCCAAGCAAAACCAAGACTCACTCCAACAAGAAAAGGAAACCAGTCTGGTGGACCCCTGCCATAAACAAGCTATACAACAGAAGGAGGAAACTAATACAGTAAAGAGCAAAATCCTAAGAAGGGAAGACATCCCTGATCAGTATCAGCAAGAAACTACAATCCCTCATAAAATCATCCAAGGCTAGCTTCGAAAGAAAAATTGCCAATGACTCCAAAGATAACCACAAGGCATTCTTTAGCTATGTCAAGAATCTAAGTGGCAATGCTTAGATCTGCAGAATGGCACAAGATGCACTGAACCGACCGATATCGCCAACATCCTGGCAGACAGGTTCAGTGCAAACTTCACCCCCAAAAGGGCCGAAAACCATACCAGAAGAATGTAGAGCCCCTGAAATCACAGACAATCAGGTTAAAACAGCCTTCTCCAAAGCCAAAAATACAGCATCAATGGGACCAGATGGTGTCCCAGGCTGCATCCTACATGAGCTCAAGACGAACTAACCCCTCACCTAAACACACTGTTAAAACTCAGCCTCTCCACAGGCTATACGTACCCATAGAGTGGCGCACAGCAATGTTTTTTCTGCTCCACAAAGGTGGAGCCACAACAGACCCCGGGAACTATCGCCCTATACGCCTGACTAGCTTGGTCTGCAAGGCTATGGAGCGCATCATCATGGAACTCATTAACAGAGGCATTGGGAACCTCCAAACACTGAACCCTACCCAGTTCGGCTTTGTTAAGGGCAGATCATGTCTCCTATACCTGGTGAATTTCTTTGAGACAGTTACCAAAGCTATAGACGAGGGAAAGGTGGTACTCACAGCCTACCTAAACCTCGCAAAGGCCTTTGACACCATTCCCCATTCTGGTTTTATAGACAAGTTCACCAGCCTGAACATAAACCCCTATGTCACAAGATGGGTTGCCAACTGCCTCATGGACAGAACCCACATGGTGAGAGTTGCGGGAGCTAGGTCCGACTCTAAACCATTTATAAGTGGCGTTCCCCAGGGCTCAGACTTCTCAGAGGTACAGGCAAGCACAGGAGGACTATGGGTGACCAAGTTTGCAGAAGACTACAAGCTAAGGGCTATAATTGACTCTCTGGCTGACACAGTCATCCTGCACAAGGGTCACACTGAGACGGGTACCTGGTGTCAAAAATCATGGCCTTAGGCTAAATGCCAGAAAGTGCATAGTCATCCCCTTTCGAAAAAACAAAGTACCCACAAACTACCACATAGGTGGTAGTCCCCTAAATACAGAAGACGTAATAAGGGATCTGGGGACCCAAGTAGATAATAATCTCTTCTTTGATAATCATATTGCCAAAGTGGTTAGAAAATCCTTCTATGTGGCACACCTAATCACAAAAGGGTTTGCATCCAGATCAAAAGAGGTCATTGTGCCCCTCTACTCATCACTCATCAGACCCATCATAGAGTACAATGCCCCATTTGGTATGTACCTTACAAGACACCTGCAACAGCTGGAAAGACCACAGAAGTACCTCATCAAGAGGATTACTGGCCTCAAACAGATGCCCTATGCAGCTCCAGCTGTACTCGGTTGCATACCGCCTACTCAGAGGTGATCTCTGCCTAACATACAAGGCCATGTCCAACCCAGAATTGATGGACATGCTCCACCTAAAGAAAACCATATCCCCTCAAGCCACACACTCTAGAGATCTAAACCTCACTACAACAGTAAATAGGACGTGCTGGAGAGATAGATTCTTGTCCCAGAGACTTCCCATGCTTTGGAACAAGATTCCAATCTACATTAGGCAGAACTCCTCACTAACACTCTTCAAGAGAAACTTTGATGAGTGAATGGGAAACAGAAAGTTTACCCTGGGGGTCACTTCAGTGGCTCTGCTGGACAGAGGCACAGGGAACTAATGTAAGGGGGCAGCGAAAGCCAACACATTCTGGCTAGGCTTATAAATGCCTTCGGGCAGATAGCCTAGTACCTACCTATGAACCTATAGAGAAATAATACTTCTTAGTCTTTATAGGAAAGCCTGTGTAAGGGTACTGGAGGGGGATACTTTATCTGTCTGTTGGGCCTCAGACTCAGTCCTGCCTGTGGATTAGCCACTTGTCCTGTTTTTTTTTTTTTTTTGCCCCACCTTCTTAAAGCTGACCACCAAATATCACCAAGCCTCTCCTCATTCACTGAGTCTACATGACCTGCCTGACAATTCCCAGGCTCAAGCCAACCCATGTTTGGGGTTGTTGAAGAGATTGAGGACATTGTAGCAGTGCCATACTGTTGTTGGGGAGTATGTCCTATATCCCCCTCCAATCCGCTGTGAGCTGTGCAATTGCTGCCTTTGAGAGGTGCTTGCTTGCTTCTGCACATGTGTAGCCTCCTGACCAAGTATATTGCTTGTAGGGCAAAGCCTGCCAGACTCTTACCACTACTATTGCAGTGAGCCTAAATTGCCTCCTTCCCTTTCCCTAGGATGGGTGAGCTAGTATTGGTCGCTCATTTCCATCCTTTCCCTGTCTAGTTCCTCTAGTGCCAGTGGCACAAACACAGGTCATTTGTAGCTGTCTGTTCTTACACAGATATTGGAATGGTCAGGGGGTTGACTGTATTGTCTACATGTTTTTTATGGATCTTGATAAGGTCTATAATCACATTCTCCTGAATATCTGTTGGAAGTCCATACAGACATTAGGGCATGGTAATCATACTTCACCCTTTCCCACAAAGGAGGCAACTCCTTTAACATATCTGTCCCTCTCTAACATAGATGAAAAGCAGGTGAGGTATTTTGTTTAGATGCTTTAATACTTAGAAACACATCAAGATAGATAGCAGTTTTACAAAATATAAATGAACTGATTAACAGACAAACTACACAGACATACATGCTTACATCTCAACAGCTTACTACAAAATGGCAGTCAGCCTTGCACATGCTCAGTATTTATACACTTGTGCAAGCTGTTGGATAGCTTCTTAAAGGTACATACACACACACACACACACACACACACACACACACACACACACACACACACACACATTGGTCTTTAATATCTAATTTCCTTCCCATAGCTATCCTTTCCCCACTGTCTAAGATACTTGAAAAAATCATTCATAAACAACTTCTCCAACATCATCTCCTTACTCCTACACAGCATGGCTTCCGCCCCACCAGTAGCATAATTACTTCTTTACTCTCATTTATGGACGCAGTTAACAAAATTAGGGATGAAGGAAAACTTGTCTCTGCACTCTTTGTTGACTTATCCTAAGCCTTTGACACCATTTCACATACTCCTTCAGCAAGTGTCGCTACTTGGAATGTGTACCCAGACTGCTCTGATGCAAAAGCTGCCTGACTGGTAGACAACAGTCTGTAAAATGGCTCGATACTGCAACTCCATTTCTGAATGGTCACACAGCAGTAGCCCATGCCTCCATCCTTGTGTCTCTTCTTTTTAATATATTTATACTTGACTAAATAACCTATATACTTAATTAAAACAAGTAATTGTCATACAGTATGCCAACAATGCAACTCTCATTTGCTCCTCTAAAGACTCTGACCATCTTCAACTCTTAACCCAAGAAACCTTTAACTCCACTGCAAACTGGCTCAAAACTAGCTATCTTCTACTCAGCTTAAAGAAAACCAGTTATTATTATTGTCCCCTAAAAGGCATATTCAGTCATAAAGTGAATTTCAAAATGTCCTGTTTAGACAACACAGTAATTGAAGCAGCCACTTGTACAAACCTGCTAGGTTTAACCGTAGATGATGCCTTCAGATTTGACCTTCTCATGCAAATTAACTTATGCTCCTCAAACAAACTGCTGATCAACACTTCAAGATCCAATAACTCAGCAGGTGACTCCTTGTACTCTAACTCTGTAGGAAAGCTATGGAATTTAGTACCCACTGAACTCACAACTCAAATTTCTCTTTCACTCTTTAAAAAGAATCTAAAGCTATTTCTTAAGACACACTGGCTATGCTCCTGTACTAACCCTGATTAACGTTTTTCCTTTTAAACTAATAATTACTCTGAAACTTTATAATTTTACCCTTAAGAAGCAAAATACCATATTATTGCAAATAAAATGTATGTATATATTGGATATTGCACCATCTCTTGTACATTACCCATTGATGCTTACTGCTAATGTTATCCTCGCTAACTATTGTATTCATACAAAAAAAATATATATTTTCTTGTTACAATTGTTTTTTTTAGTCTGATCTGTTATGACTTTTATATTTCTTTTTGTATGTTTTCTTGGAGCTTTTCTCCCTGGGCCTCTACTGAAAATGGACATGTATCCAGCTAGACTAGCCCGGTCAACAAATGTAAAATAAAATAAATAAATAAAATGTCATCAAAAACATCAAAACTAGGCATGCTGTACACAAGCAAGCATTTCTGCACATACCCTCCCAAAGTAACCTTTGCAAACACTTACTACCTTCTCTTCTGTATGGTGTCCCTGTGTTCTCCAGCTTTCAAGCAATTATAAAATCCAAACTTTAACAGTGTTACAATAAAATTGCTCCCTTTGCTGCCAATAAATCTCAGTCCAGTCACCACTGCTCAGCTGTCTAAGAAATTGGTAAGAGCACCCCCCCTCGTCTCAGTTACACACAACTTTTCACATCTTGTAAACTAACCTTCAGATTTCCCCTTTCTCAACACTCTTCTACAAAACTATCAACCCATTTGCACTTTGTGCTGTTATGATAAACGACTGCTTTCAATCCTCAGACCTCATAATATAGCTGGCCATAGCCTCTATTCCTGCTGCATAGATAAAACTTGTAACCAAATACCTCTGACCATCGGGAACTCCAGTAACGTTTTAACATTTAAGACCTCTTTAAAAAAAATTTTTGAGTAACTCCTGGCTTTGTTCATGCAATACTCCAGGTTAAGATCATGTTCTCCATTTTCTTCACTCTGTCCTCAAACTTTCCGTCCCTCCCTCCTTAGCTCTTTACCTTCATCCTCTCTGTACTCGCATCTTGTTTAGACGTCACTTGCTTCTTTTTCTTTTTTTTTTTTTCAAAACCTCTTTCACCAATCCTTTCAGCCTCTTCTCTTCCTGCTACATCCCTACTGTCTTAACATGGAATGTTGTTTAAAAGTTTGTAGGATATCTTCTCACTAAATTGTGTATGATCCTGCATCAAATTGTGCTACAGTGATTTTAATTTTTACGTATTTTTAAAGATTTTTGATATTCTGTTGTTTAAAAATGCCTAATTAGAAGTTTTTGTACTCTGGAGCTTTTCACCCAGGCCTCTGCTAAAAAAGGGCTGTTGTCTAGTCAGACTTCCCTTGTCAACAAATTGGAATAAATAATAATAAATAAAAGTAAAAGAAAAAAAAACTGATGGGGTGGGATGCCAAAAGGAGAAGCAGCTTCAAGAATACTGCACCCTTACACTTGTTAAAAAAGCAAAAGAATCAGCTATGATAAATGTGTACTGTGTAAGTGTCAGCACATACATGCTGCATGCATGAACAATACATGCTTCACACAGTAATCAGAAGAAAGAAGCTACAGAACACTCAAGTGCATTTATACAATGGCATTATTTAAAAAAGTCCATTTCATAAATGACTTACAAGTAGCTATTCCCCAAGCTACGTGCATACAATATGCAGATGACTCCACACTCATTTGCTCTGCAAAAACCATCCCAGAACTTCAAACTATTACTCAAAAGGTATTCCACACTGTTGAAGCATGGTTCTTAAAACGCTGCCTACTTCTTAATGCCAAAAAAACAAAACTCCTCCTTTTCAAGCCCACTACCAGATCCCCCCCCCCCCCCATTGGACTTCTCTATCTCATCTATTAACAATACTCTCATATCACCCGACTCTTCTACCAAACTGCTAGGTGTGACGATTGACAACAATCTTACCTTTGATTATCACATAAATAACACTATTAAAACTGTACATAGAAAACTGGGCTCCCTCTATAGAATTAAAACATTCTTATCCCCAACAGCCAAAGCTGCTTTGGCACACTCTCATCTCATTTCAACTCTCCTCTATGCCTCACCAATTTATACTAACCTGAAGAAAACTAATCTTTCTAAACTGATCACCACCTACAATAGTATAGCAAGATTTGTTACTGGTAATCAATTCAGAACTCACCACTGCCTGAACCTACAACAACTTCACTGGCTTGAATTACAAAACATGTTGCTTCTTTCCCAACTTCCCATTATCCATAGAGCTTTTTGTCTGCCAAACAACACTCCTGCATTTTCTAATCTCTTCACCCCTTATTCTAACCTGAACTCACTCCGCTCCTCTAGCAAGCTCCTAGTTACTGCTACCAAATCCAATAACCTTGCAGGTGACTCCCTGTTCTCAAACTCCATTGGTAAACACTGGAACCTATTGCCCTCTGAACTGACTTCTATTCTATCTCCTGTCCTTTTCAAACAAAAACTTAGAATTTACCTTACAAAACACTGGCTATGTCCCTGCCTTAACCCAGACTGAAACCATGTATTCGACTATTCCACTTCCCCTCCATCTCTGTGACTTCTGTTACCTTCTATTTTATTTCTTCACTACTTAGTTCACTTACCTCTCCACTATCCTTCTCCTCCTGATTATATTACTCAGATTACTGAGGGTTCATATAAATAACTAATCTACTTACATAATTGTCTTTAAATGTCCTTTTCTCTTTCTTAAGATGTTAGAGAATGCTAAATAAGTTATGCATGTTTTATTACAAGAATGTTGAGTACATTTGTTGTACAACTGTTAATTTTGTATGCAATTAGTTTGGTTTTTTTATTATATTTTCCAGATACTGTATATTTCCCTCCTTACATTTTTATGCTGCTCTTTATTGCATCATATGTAATAGTTTCTATGTCTATGTGGAGCTTTTCTCCCCGGGCCTCTGCTGAAAATGGAAATATATCCAGTTAGACTAGCCCGGTTAACACATGTAAAATAAATAAAATAAAATAAATAAAAAAGGTAAACAGTTTCTTTTCTAAATAATGTAGCTGTATCATAGTGATAATCTACTGCTGTGTGAGGATGTATAATCCTCATGCTCACACCACACTAACCATGGGTAAATCCTGATATCATACCTCTCCATTGTCCAGATTTTTGCCTCATATTTTTGGTCTATTTCTCATATAATTTGTGATTTTCTAGCAAATCACTGGGATGCTCTTAGGTCTGAAGTCCGTAAATATTGACATATTTTGAGTATTAGACATCAAATCCTTCAGAAAATGCATGTCGCCACAAACCCTGTTATTCTAGCAAGTTTCTAAGTTTATATGAACAGTATTTAAAATTTGTCCCTATTTTTCTACTTTTGTCCCACCCCCCCATTTTGTCAGGCTTTGTACAGATATGCAGCACCAAGAGGTTGAGAGTTTTACGTGCGCGCACACTCCCCCACTGATTTGTTGTGTCATTTATTGTTTTAACAAAATGAAACTTTAATATATGTATATAGGTATATGTGTTTATGGATTAGTTTGTTTTTGTGTGAATATATCCTTAAAAACTAATCGAAATGTTAACTAGTTAATTAATCATTATTTTTGATTGGTTTATATACTTTTTAAAATAAATACATAGATGTTAGTTTTATTGTACCTGAGTGTGAAGAAGCGGCCGTGAAAGTGCTTACTCTTTATTGTTTTATTAAAGTTGTTATACACCCAGCCGTGGTTGGTCCTCTTTAGTTTTGTTTGAGATTTGCACTTTTGTACTTACAAAGGACCTTTACCTGGTTTGCACAGCTTTTCTTGGCAGGTTGAGAGGTATGCCTGATATATGTCCACACAGTCGTGGATTATTGCTAACTTACTTTAAGTTGAGCAGCACTTCCATTCACCTCTGTTTGATAGTGCATTGTATCTTGTGAAATGACTTACTATCCCCTTTAAGCTGAAACCTTTCGTAGCTTTGGTTTTTGTTTTTACAGTTTTCTTTTTGCCCATTTTTGATATTTTAAAGAGTAGTGTTCAAGTGCTCCCTTTCAATCTGCTTTCAAGATTTAGTGTTGATACTCTGTAAGTAATAATGCATACCTTTAAACCTAATTTTTTTTTGGTTACTAGAGAAGTGGCAAGCTATGCAGAATATGTTGAGAGTTTCCTAATAAATGTTCTGTACTGTGTTTCCTGATCCCTTCTTGTACAACTTGGAGCAAGTCAAAGTGTTAATTGTATGTACATGTTACTTATTCACTGCCCATTGATACTCAGCTTGTTTCAGCAACTCTCTTTCTTTTGTTTTCTTTTCTCTTTTAGTTGCTGCATCGCTCCTTATGGGGGAAAGGTGGATGTGAACCAACTTTTAAAGTTTAACTTCAGTAATAATATAAGATGAATAACAAGGAGGCAGCAGCAGCAACAGATGTATCTGGTAAGTTTCTGAAATAATTGTCTTTCTGAATCTTAGGAGATCCATTATGAATGCTCTACCACAAAAACTTGCATCATACCTGTTTGATCACAAAAGCTCATAAATTACAACTTGAGTGCATTCTTATATTGCATGTACTCGAACAACTTAATTTATGAGCAAATGTGACAAAAAATTGCATTTTTTGCAGGTGAGTACCAACATGCTCCATACTTTGTTATGCTCTCCTAGGTCACCCTGTTCTTTGGAGAAAGACTGATCACTGATGGGATGTAAAGTCTACCTTGCTTTTTCTCAGAGTAGTGCTAGCCTCAGACCACCTAGAACTTAATCTCACTGTAAAATGAAATGAACAATGAAACTTTGAGCAAATGACAACTTGAGCCAGTACGGTCACTGTGTTTGAGAGACAGAATTAAAAGTAATTGATTTAACATTACATCTGCAATTTATACTTGAAATGTGTTGTGTACTTATGAAAACTGTCTCATAGATCCATAGGTAAGAACTAGGCTAGCTGCCCATATGGGCCATTTTAAGATTAGCCAATTTCCCTTTTTTTGCTCAAATGAAGATATCCTGTTTGATTAGAGATTGGCCTTAACCATCCCATGGTCAATACTTATATATTACCCCTAATGATAACAACTGGGATCAGAAATACAGTGGGCAGTCATGGGGTAAATTTTCTGTTTCCCATCCATAGATCCAGTTTGCACTTGAATATGGACAGGGATGAGCTTTGTTTTTTGTTGATGGAGAGTCTGATCCATAGCAGTGTTATCCTCTGCAAGATGTACTTGTCACTCCAAACTGTTTGGTTGATGTTACAGAAGAGGTTTAAATCCCTAGACTGAGTATTTCTGATGCCATTTGACTTGCTGATGTATAGTAAATCCATCAGTGTTGGGTCAGTTGATATCTTGCATACCAGACACAGGCCATCTCTTTGCAGTCTGTAGGATGCTGAGTATAGTGTAAGACTTTGAGTCAGTCCATATAGGACATGTTATTTAGGCCTTGTAACCTTTTAGTGAGGTATCTGTATGGGCATTCCAGTTCTTGCTTGTGTTTGGACAGATACCTACAAAAGGGGGCATTACATTCAATGATTGGCCTAAAGAAGGCTGATTAAAGGAGGACAATGACATTGTTTATAAGCTGTACATTATAGAATGACTTTCTTACAATAATGGACCCATGTTGGTCAAAAGTTAGGTCACTGTCTACATAAGTTCCCGATCCCCAATTAATTGGGTCAGCTATTAGGGGCATATTGTTAATGTGATGTTACCTAAGATAGATGACTTCGTAAAAGATACAGTAATGCGTTTTTTGGCTTTTAGTTTCAATCGATGATTTTGGTATCAGTTATTTATAACTTACATTGACTCATACTAACCAACTTGTTACATGTTTCTGAACTGGCTGTGTGGCAAGAATATTGATGTGCTTATGAAATGCTCTCTGGATGCAGAATTGCACTGAATTATGTCATTTCAAGTTTTGGCATGCTATGGTAGAAATTGTAATTTTCCATATAAGTTAGTTTCACAGACAACTCCTTCTTGTATTGTGCCTGTTGGGCATGATTGTTTTAGGGAAACAGTTTGTTCTTGATATACTAAATTGTAATAGCACTGTAGATGTGCTTTTTGTGAGTTTACTTATAAGTATATATATATATATATATATATATATATATATATATATATGTGTGTGTGTGTGTGTGTGTGTGTGTGTGTGTGTATATATATATATACATTTTTTGAGGTGGAAAGAACTGCATCTCAGACAGTGTATTGTAATGTGTACTTCGCTGCATAATTTCAGACTTCTTTTGTAAAGTGCGAAGTTAAACTTCTGAGACTTCTGTCAGTTTATTGTGCTCAACAAGGTCATTATGCCTGTTATTAATACACAGTGCTGTTTCAGTGTTCAGAAACACAAATGCACTTTTTACATTGCTGTTTGTTCTCAGTAATTCATAGGATACAAATCATGAGATGGTGTTAGAAGTGATTCTGTGGCATTGTATCTGATATGAAAACTGAAGCAATAGAGATATGCAATGATGTTTGGGTAAGAGAGAATTCATTAAAGGATATTTTATTTATCATTTTGTTGACCAGGAAAGTCCAACTAGGACAGAGTCTATTTTCAGCGGAGGCCCAGGGAGAAACACTCCAGACGCATGTCTTTGGGTTGTGGGAGGAAACCGGAGTACTCGAAGGAAACCCATGTGAAAGCAGGGAGAACATGCAAACTCCACACAGAAAGCACTCCAGCTGAGAATCAAACCAGAGAACCTCTTGCTGTGAGGTGACAATGTTAACCACTGCTCTGTCCACAATTTCTGCAAGCCAGTTAATTTTCACTGCATTTTTAGCAACAGGGTAATAAAGTCTAAATATTCACAAATGTAAAAGTAGAAAAGTTTCATTCATCTTCATTCCAAAGTCTAATACATGCATTTCACTGAGGCTGTAAGCAGGCCACTGCACAAATGCTCTAAAAAAGCATCTCATCACAACACAGTTAAGTATTAAACATATGAGCTGATGCACCTGTTAAGTAAGCTGTCACATTGTCTTGGGAAATCAAATACAAGGTAATAAACTAAAATAAGTAGCACTTAAGTACATAAATAACAAAGTATTACCAGCTCCATTTCCTTCAGTAAATTGACAGGAACAAATATGGATTTTGAGAAACAGATCATGCCTCCTAAACCTGATGGACTTCTTTGAGACAGTTACCAAGGCATTAGATGAGGGTAAGGAGGTCCACACAGCCTACCTAGACCTCGCAAAGGCTTTCGACCCCATTACCCTTTTGGGTATTATAGACAAACTCACCAATCTGAACATTAACCCCTATGTCATGAGATGGGTTGCAAATTGGCTCACGGACAGAACCCACATGGTGAGAGTTGCAGACTCTAGGTCCGACTCTAAACTGGTTACAATTGGCGTCCCCAGGGCTCAGTCCTAGGACCCCTCCTGTTCAGTATATACTTCTCGGAGGTACAGGCAAGCACAGGAGGACTTTGGCTGACCAAATTCACAGACGACTGCAAACTAGGGACCATAATTGATTCTCCGGCTGATACAGACACCCACCAGAAGGGTCTCAATGAGACGGATACCTGGTGTCAAAATCATGGCCTCAAGCTGAATGCCAAAAAGTGCATAGTCATCCCCTTTCGAAAAAACAAAGTACCTGCGAACTACCACATAGGTGGTAGTCCCCTAAATACAGAAAAAGTAATAAGGGATCTGGGGACCCAAGTATATAGCAATCTCTCCTTTGATAATCATATTGCAATGGTGGTTAGAAAATCATTCTACGTGGCCCACCTAATCTCAAAAGGGTTCTCATCCAGAACAAAGGAGGTTATTGTGCCTCTCTACTCATCTCTTATTAGACCCATTATAGAATACAATGCCCCATTTGGGATGTACCGTACAAGACACCTGCAACAGCTGGAAAGGCCACAAAAGTACCTCGCCAAGAGGATTACTGGCCTCAAACAGATGACCTATGCAGCCAGACTAAAGAAACTCCAGCTGTACTCGGTTGCATACTGCTTAATCAGAGGTGATCTCTGCTTGACATACAAGGCCATATCCAACCCACAATTGATGGATATGCTCCACCTAAAAAAAAACAAATCCCTGAGAGCCACATGCTCTAGGGATATAAACCTTACCACAACGATAAATAAGACATGCAGGAGGGATAGATTTATGACCCAGAGATTCCCCATGCTTTGGAACAAGATTCCAGTATACATCAGGCAGAGCCCCTCATTAGCACTCTTCAAGAGAAACCTTGACGGGTGGATGGGAAATGGATAATTTACCCCGGGGATCACTGCAGTGGCTCTGCTGGACAGAGGCGCAGGGAACTAATGGCTCTGCTGGTCAGAGGAACAGGGAACTAATCTAAGGGGGTGGCGAAAGCCAACACACTCTGGCTAGGATTATGTATGCCCTTGGGCAGATAGCCTAGTACTTACCTATGAACCTATGTATGCATAAGAAAATTAACAGTGAATCAGCTGTCTCACCACATTTGTTAACTGAACAGTGATGGCAAAGAATTTGAAAGTTGACAGTCCCTCTGCCACTTTCTTAGATTATGTCATCATTTTGTAAAATCCAGAGGCAAAAAGCAATGACGTGTGTGTGTGTGTGTGTGTGTGTGTGTGTGTGTGTGTGTGTGTGTGTGTGTGTGTGTCTGTCTGTCTGTCTGTCTGTCTGTCTGTCTGTCTGTGTGTGTGTATGTATGTGGGTGTGTATGTTTGTATGTGGGCATGGGTGTATGTATGTGTGCACATAATTATTGATCAGGTTTGCAGGTAATGTCAGACTAATAGCTAAATACCAATTGCAATTCAAAAGCATTCATATGTGATTCACATCTCCATACCTATTCTAAGGCCAACACTCCCTGTGTAAATTAAACGGTCTTCCCTCCCGATGTGGGGAACTTTGCTCCTCACACTCCCTTAATATAATAAAGCAGCCACCTAGAAAAGAGATAAGCCAGGTGACAGTGCTTGTACAGTAAATGCAATACATATTACGTTTGCACAGAAATACGTCCTGAGCGACATTGTGTATTTAAAGTTCTTCATACTCCTAACCTGTTGACTTCCCAACATCTGGCTAGCCGCATGTCATGCGGGGATGCTGTGCCTAGCGTGCCATCATATTGCACCATAACTGATGAACATCATTGTCTGTCACCAGCCTTTATGATCACTTTTACCAGTGCAGTAACTCCTCCATCAGCTGCAAAGTCAGCCATATATGTCAGTAGCTTAGCTGATAGCGCATTCACCTTTGGTGATGGAAGAGCAGAAGTGTGTGTGTGTGTGTGTGTGTGTGTGTGTGTGTGTGTGTGTGTGTGTGTGTGTGTGTGTGTGTGAAGGATGTTTACTGACAGGGGTGACATATGCATTCTGCAACCCCGTCTTTCTCCCAGTGGGGTGGTAATGCAGAGGCATCTGTGACCATGAAAATGGGGAGAGGTAACCAATTAAAGCTTCACAGAATTTTCTGTATTTGGTGTACATTGTAGCTGGCCCTTCACTAGTCGCAACGTACACACAGGATAAAACTTAGACCAGGTATCCCAGTCATACACTGCTTCTTCCAACTTATGACTGCTTATGAGGGTGGGGGAGGTTGAAAAATGTTCAAATTAACTTATAATAAAGCAAAAAAAAAAAGATGTTCCTTCCATTGGTGACTTGATGCCCAGGCAGCAGTCCAATGTAGTCTGCCCTTCCTACAGTTCTGGATTATTCTGATTATTTTGTATTTTGAGTACTTTGGATTGATTCTTAAATAAAGTAAAATAAAGAAGTGGATCAGTACTGAACTCTGTTAACTCTGATAGTAGCAGCAAATTCCTAAGTACTTCACCCACTGCTTAGCTGGAGTAAATTTGCCCAGGATTCCAGTTTGTTGATAATTTATACCCAAGTTTATGAGGATATTTGATGTACATTTACTGGTTGCTTCTGATTTTGCCTGTCAACCTACAAAAAGTCACATCAGAGACAGTACTCAAAAAAACGTAGAGACAAATGTCTGAAACCAGAGAGACCATCAGCATTCTGCAGAGCATATATAACAGCTTATATTTTGCACTAGAAGAAAACAGACCCTAAATTTTTTTATGACAATTTCACACTCATTTTGTAGATCTGCTGAAAATAATGCATTTAATTTGAAGGAGTCCCAAAATGACTTTTGCTACATACCACATTTCCTGCATAAGAACAGATTGACAGTACACGTATCAGTTGGCTTATGCAAATAAGTGTTATCTCCCATTAATGTTCTGCATGTAGCTTGTTAACCATTTTCAATGTTACAGTTTTTATTAGGTGAAATAAACTTAGAACTTCACCTGAGCTTGTAAAATAAACATCAGTGTCTGTTTTTTTTTTCTTTTTTTGTAGTAACAGTCCACTTGTTTGTAACTGTAGTGGATTTGTGGGTTTACAAAACAGAGAACACACTCCTGGCTTTCTAAGGCATTTGGGTATATGTCAGGGCAACCTCAGCAATCCAGCCAGCTAACTTTGACAGTTAAGAGAAGATGGTTGCCCTGTGCCAGCCCCCTTTGCAATATATTGTGTAAACAGATTTTTTTAATGAATGGAAATTGTTAAAAATGGCGGTGTGTGTGTGTGTGTGTGTGTGTGTGTGTGTGTGTGTGTGTTTGCGCGCGCACGTGTGTGCGTTTGTGTGTGTGTGCATGTGTGCGCACGCGCACAGTTATGGACTGATGCCCACATTCGTTGCACCTTGTGGCCACTGAGCACCAGGATAGGCATCAGTTCGCTCACAGTCCTGAACTGGAATAAACTGATAACAAATGTATCAATGAGTAAATGAATGAATAGCTAGATGAGAAGTGGGTTGATGTAAAGCAACCAGTGTGATAGCAATGAAATCTTAACCTTTGTAATTCTGACAAGCTGATTTTATAATATTGCAAAGTAAGTTAAAAAAAACTTATTTGTGTGTAAGCTACTGAAAAGGCTGGATGATTTAAAGGATGATCTTATGTTTGTGGACTTCAGTAATTGCACAAGTATGTTTATGTATTTTACTTAGTGCATCATTGTCCTCATAGTTCACTCATATTTGCTGATAATTCCTATCCCAGAAATGTTAGCTTTATATTTTTTGTGTATTACTTTATTCAGTCTCCAGTTTAAGGATTTTATAAGCAGTTTTATGCTGCTTTGTGTGTATGTGCCAGAACTCTAATCTGAGGAAATCAGTTTAACCACCACAAAAAAGTAAAGGGCTTACGCCATTTATCCCTTATTAATATGGACTTGATCATATTGGATCTTTTTAAAAAAGAATAATAGCTATTTAAAAAATATGTGCAAAGCAAGTGTGATTAATCTTCAGAAGCACAAACTCAGTCCAGATGCGCCTTTGACTTTTTTCAGGCTATTTTACTGGTTATTCCTTTTCTAATCACAGCAGTCAACAAAGGTGTACTGAATCACTAAGTGAGCAGGTTTACTGTTTAATTCATATTTTTAGTTTTATAACTGTATTTATTTATTTACTGAATAAGAGAAAAAAAATGTGTTCTACAGTTTTCACGAATTCTTTTTAATGGAATTTTAGGCATATTGCATCTAAGGTGCTTTTGTCACCCACGTCAAGTTAAATAGCTGGAGCTGGTTAACTTACTGTATCTCTTCTGTGTAAAAGAAAATTAGTGTTACATGGATAACAGGGTCTATATTACATGATCGATGTTTCAAAACTACGAATCTGATATGGTCGACACCATATGATCGAAGTTCTGAAACTTTGAAAATGTAATACAAACACAACAACCTACAGAATCAAACCATTTAAACGCTGCGCCCTCCACACCCCCCGCTACTTAAATATACCAACTCCAAGATCGCACTACAGTGCAGAAAAGGGAAATTTTCCCATGTTCTTCGTCTCACATTGCTGCAGTCATAACCTGTGGGTAGTCCGCTGTCCTCGGTCAGCCCGAATACCAAAGTGTTAGGCTGGCGTCGGTCATGGTCGTTCAGATCTGACGTCAGTACGCAGAAGTACTAAAGCGCATGACCGACGCCATATCCTCAGTCTTTCTTGCCGCATGGTCCAAAGCAGAAGCAGCATTTGCAAGTGCCGTTCAGCATCCTGAAATTTTCGTATTCTGAGTTTCAGACCGAAGACCAAGTTGGGCTAAGTACCCCGTTGGGGAATATTTTTGTCTTTTCTTGCCTCAGTTAAATCCGGATGTCAGAAAAAGTTAATAATTGTATTTCTTGTGGGAAACAGATACCTCATAGGGACTACCACTCTCTCTGTATTCCTTGCTTGGGGCCTGAGCACGACGTAGTCGGGTGTCGCTTTTGCGCTAGATTTAATAAGCGCACCATTAAACGCAGGTTAGATTGTGCTAGACTTGTTTTCGGTAAGCGGTGTAACTACAACATGGCGCCGGATGCTCCGACCCGCTACCGCTAAAAAGCGAAAAGATAAATCGATAAAGTCTAAGCAGGACGAGTCGTCCGTTGCGGACGCCGGTTCTATGGAAACTACGGTTGAATCTGTGGATCCAGCCGAGGTTTCAGCTGAATCACAGGGGGAGCCTTTAATCTTACAGGAATTGGCCTCTCAGGAGTTAGGTCAGGCCGAGGGGGCCTCTCAAGTTTCTGTAGTTCCTTCTTTACATAAGGTTGTTAGGCCTTCTACTTCTGTCACTAAAGCCCCTTCTAAAGCTAGACCTGGTCTTTCTGGTACAGGCGTCAGCCCTAGTTCTTCAGGCTCTGTTCCTAAAAAACATATGCTGAAAATGGCAGAGGATTTGATTACTTTAATCAGAGGTTCTATGCCCCCTCCAGATAAGAGGCCTAGGGTGGAGACAGAGGTGGAGGGATTGGAGCATTCCTCAGATTACTCTGAGTCTTCAGCTGAGGACATTCAGGATTTTCCTCCCTATTCTGATTCGGATGCAGAGGATTCCTGTCCTTCTGCTTCTCCTCCAGAGGATTTTTCTTTTTCTGAAACCCTGCACTCCATGAGGGAGCATTTTAAGTGGGAAGATCAGGATTTTTCAGATTCTCGTAAGAGGCTTAGGGAATTTTTGTTTTTACCACAACATAGGCCCTTGGCTATTCCCCCTGTCTTGGATGTTGTTCAGGATGTTTTTTCTGAAGCTTCCCTTAATCCTGATTCTTTACCTCCTGCCCCGGTCAAGCCAGACAGGTATTACAGAGTTCCAGAGGCTCATAAATATTTGTATAAGAGTCCTAGAGCTGACCCGGAAACTGTTAGTCAGGGACCTAAGGGCGTCAGGGCTTCTGTAGTTAAGAATCCAGTTCCTCTGGATAAAGATTCTAGAGCTTTGGATAGGTGGGGTAAAAAAGTGTATACCTCCTCCACGCTAGCTATGAGGGCTTTGAAGTGCCAGTTTCATATGCTGAAGTATCAGAATTTTCTGTTAAGTCAGTTGAAATCTAAGGTAGATGCTTTAGCTGAGGGTATAGAGTGTAAGGAATTGCAGGACTTAGTTCATGCCTCTGATCAGGTAGGTAAGCATTCCTTGCAGTGTGGCTTTGATGCTCTTCAGGCTTCTTCCAGGGTGGCTGCCACTGGTTCAGTTATCCGTAGGCACGCCTGGCTTAAGGATCAGAATTTGTCAGAGCATGTCAAAGCTCGAATTTTGGATGCTCCCCTTCAATCTGAAGTTCTTTTTGGTTCTCCTGTGGAGTCAGTTTTGAAGAAAATGGAGGACAAAGCTAAGTCCATACAGACGGTTAAGGAATTTTTACAAGTGCAGCCCCCTAAGTTTAGCAGAAATTGGCCTGCAAAAGGATGGGCTTATCCTTCTTCTGATTTTCAGTCTAAGGGCAGATCTAGACGTGGTAGGGGCAGAGCTCATGCTCAGGGTTCTTTCAGACCTAGGACGTGGAGTTCTCCTGCACAATCTTCTGGTGAGGGCAGGGGTCAGCCTTTTCGTAAACAGACCCAATGACCTGTATCTCCAGCTGCCAGATTCCTCCTGTCTGGCAGCTCCTCTAGGAGGAAAGTTGGCACTTTTCAAGCAAAATTGGCTTTTGGTCACCCAGGACAAATGGGTGTTGGACATTATAAATCGAGGCTACAAGTTTTATTTTCACACCTTGCCTCCTTTCAAAGGCATGCCGGATGTACCTCCTCAGCAAAGACTGGAGGCTCACAAGCAGATTTCTTTACTTTTACAAATGGGGCTATCCAGGTGGTACCTCCGTCAGAAGTAGGCCTAGGATTTTATTCTCGCCTGTTTCTTGTGCCAAAGAAAGGAAACACTTGGAGGCCAATTCTGGATTTGTCCATTCTCAATACATACCTAGACATTCCAGAGTTCAAGATGTTAACTTTGCAGCAACTTCTGCCTCTGCTAGGCAAAGATCACTGGATGGTAACTCTGGATCTCAAAGAGGCTTATCTTCATATTCCTATCAGACCCAGCTGCAGGAGGTTCCTGCGTTTTCGGGCTGGTACTTTTCATTATCAGTTCTCTGCATTGCCCTTTGGCTTATCTACTGCGCTCAGGGTGTTCACAAAGGTCCTGGCTCCTGTGATAGCCTTCTTAAGACTAAGAGGAATACAAATTTATCCTTATCTGGACGATTGCCTGATTCTTGCTCAAGACAAAGTCAAGTTACTTCAGCATCTACAGTATGTAATGGCAGTTTTAAGGTGCCTAGGGTATTCTGTGAACGAAACAAAGTCCAGTTTAGTACCCTCTCAGGACATGTGCTTTCAGGGTGTGAGACTGAATACAGCCTCTCAGATGGCTTTTTTGACCCCGGACAAACAAAGAAATCTTCCCCTATACTTCCAGCAATTATCCCTACTGTCCAGGCTGACTGCAAGGACGGTGCTTCAAGCCTTGGGGTTCATGGCATCTTGTATTCTGGTACTTCCCAATGCCAAACTACATATGAGGAAGCTACAATGGTATCTCAAAAGTGTATGGACTCAACACTGCCACGATTTGGACACTGTCATTCAGATAATACCTTGCATCCAAAAGGAATTTTTGTGGTGGGCTCAGGAATGTCACCTAAACAAGGGACTCTCTGTGACCCGACCAGAGGCGAGTCAGATCTTAACGACAGATGCCTCAGACATGGCTTGGGGAGCACACTTCAAGGGGAAATGGATTCAAGACATGTGGCCTCCCAGACTACAGCATTTGCATATCAACATGAAGGAGATGTTAGCAGTCCAATTTGCACTGAGGGCTTTCAAGGATCTACTTCAACCGGGACAGGTGTTGATTCAAACAGACAACACAACAGTCATGTGGTACATCAACAAGCAGGGGGAACCCATTCGTACCCTGTTTGCAGACAAGCTATGATTTTGTGGGAAACTGCTCTGAGTTTGCACGTCACTCTTCAAGCAAGGTTTCTGCCAGGAGCACAGAACTCCTTAGCAGATGTTTTGAGCAGACAGATGGTGGATCCCCACGAGTGGAAATTGGATCCTCATGTATTTCAGCAGTTGACAGTGGCTTGGGGAACTCCAGACATAGATCTGTTTGCTTCTCCACTAAATTTCCAACTGCCAAAATTTTGCACAAAGATGTTTCACCCAAAAGCTTGGAAAGTGGATGCTCTATCTTTCAGTTGGAACAACCTTCACTTCTATGCTTTTCCTCCTCTGCCTCTCCTTCCCAAGGTGCTCTTGAAGGTCAGACAGGACAAGCCTTGCATGATTCTAATAGCTCCAGATTGGCCACGTCAGCACTGGTATCCTCTGCTGAGGAGTTTAGTACAGGAGCCTCCTTGGCCTTTGCCACCAATTCCGCACCTTTTGTCCCAGGCAAGCAATCATTTCCTCAATGTCAAGGTACAGTCCCTGCACCTGACAGCCTGGCATATTCTGTTTTAGACCCTGAGGGGTCGCAGCTTCCTCAACAAGTTTTGAATGTCTTATTGGAAGCCAGACGACCTAGTACTAGGAAAGTTTATACTGATAAATGGAGGAGATTTTTTCTTTGGAGCACAGCAAAGAGCTTTGATGTTTCAGGGCCTAATTTGAGTGTTACACTACAGTACCTTACAGAATTATTAGACAAGGGTTTGTCTTTCTCCTCCGTGAAAGTTCATGCTGCAGCCATTTCTGCTCACTATGATTGTGACCCACCATTATTTTCTCACCCTTTGTTTAAGCAATTTCTTAGAGGGGCAAAGAACATAAGACCCCCACGTAGAGCTCCTACTCCTTCCTTGTGTTGGAAAAGCTTACTTTACCTCCTTTTGAACCTGCAGCTACATCTGAGTTGAAGTTTTTGTCTTGGAAGACTGCTTTTTTGTTGGCCATTACGTCTGCTAGGAGGGTATCTGAATTACAGGCTCTAATGGCAGTTGAACCCTTCCTGATATTCCATAAGGATAGGGTATCCCTGCGTACTAACCATGCTTTTATGCCTAAAGTTGTTTCTAATGTGGCCTTAAACCAAGCTATTCATTTGCCTACTTTTTATGCTGATCCCCAAAATAAAGGGAAAAAATTTTGCATTCTTTGGATATTCACAGGCAGTTACGCTATTATTTGAGCAGAACTAAAGGGTTCAGGCAGACTCAACAGTTATTCATTTCTTTTGCTTTGGCTTCACAAGGAAAAGCTGTTTCAAAGCAAACTATTTCTAAATGGATTGGCCATTGTATTGCTTTTTGTTATTCTCATCATGGAAAGGATGTTCCGGCTGGGATCAGACCCCATTCCACTAGGGCTACTGCCACTTCTACTGCCTTTTAAGGAGTTGCTACTAAGGATATTTTGGAGGCAGCTACTTGGAGTTCAGTGCACACTTTTACTAAACATTACCATCTCCCTCTTTATTCCAAGTCTAGGGCTGGGTTTGCCACTGCAGTTTTACAGGGCATGTTAGCAGCTCCTAATGCTTTTTGATTTTGCCAACCTCCCTTTACCTTTGCTTTGGGATTCTACCCACAGGTTATGACTGCAGCAATGTGAGACGAAGAACATAGTACAGTTTTGTACCTACCATAAATGTAGATGTTCGAGGATCCACATTGCTGCAGTCCAATTTTCCCTCCCTCCTTCCCCTCTGTAGTTTGGAGTTGCTGTGTTGCTTTTGGGGTAATTATTTTTTCTATATTGGTGGTTGGGTATTTTCTATTTTTGGCTACGGCCTTTTCTTTTTAGGCCTTCTGACATCTGGGGCAAGAAAGACTGAGGATATGGCATCGGTCATGCGCTTTAGTACTTCTGCGTACTGACGTCAGATCTGAGCGACCATGACCGACGCCAGCCTAACACTTTGGTATTCGGGCCGACCGAGGACAGCGGACTACCCACAGGTTATGACTGCAGCAATGTGGATCCTCGAACATCTACATTTATGGTAGGTACAAAACTGTACTTTTTCGCGCTGTACGGAGATCTCCATTAAAAGATTTTAAGTTTCAAAACTTTGATCATATGGTGTCGACCATATCAGATTCAAAGTTTTGAAACTTTGATCTTATGATATAGATACAGATAATAACCAGATTATAGGTTCATAGGTTTATACTAGGCTATCTGCCCTAAGGCATTTATAAGCCTAGCCCAGAGTTTTTGTGGCTTACGCCACCCCTTATGTTAAAAATTACTGTGCCCATTATTTTGTTGTGCCTCTGTCCAGCAGTGACACAGAGATGATTCCCGGGGTAAACCTACGATCTCCCATCCACCGGTCAAGTTTTCTCTTGAACAGAGCCAGTGAGGTGCTCTGCCTCACATGGACCGGGATTTTATTCCACAACATAGGGAGTCTCTGGGTGACAAATCTATCCCTCCAGCATGTCCTATTTATATCCGTGCTAAGGTTTAAGTCGCTTGCTCTAGTGGATCTAGTAGATTTGGATTTTTTGAGGTGGAGCATGTCCATTAATTCCGGGTTGGACATGGCCTTGTATGTCAGGCACAGGTCACCTCTGAGCAGATGGTATGTAACTGAATAGAGCTGGAGTTTCTTCAGTCTGGCAGCATATGACAGATTTTGGAGTCCCTTTATCCTTTTGGTGAGGAACTTTTGGGGTCTCTCCAATTGCTGCAGGTGTTGGGTGAGATACATCCCGAATGGGGCATTGTACTCGATCATTGGTCTGATAAGTGAAGAGTACAGGGGAACAATGACCTCACTTGATATGGATGTGAATCCCTTCATGATCAGGTGGGCAATGTAGAAGGTTTTTCTAACCACTTTAGCAATGTGAGTGTCAAAAGAAAGGCCACTGTCAACCTGGGTCCCCAGGTCCCTGATAACCTCTTCTGTGCTTAGTGGATTGCCACCTATATGGTAGCTTGGGGTTACCTTGTTTTTCCCGAAGGGTATGACTATACATTTTTTGGCATTTAACTTCAGGCCATGGCTCTGGCACCAGCTATCAGTTTCCATGAGACCCCTCTGAAGGATATCTGTGTCCGATGTACTTTCCACTATGGCTCCCAGTTTGCAGTCATCTGCAAACTTTGTCAGCCTCCTATGTTAGCCTGTACTTCTGAGAAGTAGATGCCGAACAACAGGGGGCCAAGGACTGAGCCCTGTGGGGCACCACTTGTGACCGGCTTGGAGTCTGACATGGCGCCAGCTACTCTAACCCTGTGGGTTCTGTCCTTTAGCCAGTTTGCAACCCATATTGTGACATATGGGTTTACATTTAAGCTGGTAAGTTTCTCTATAATACCCGAGTGGGGTATTGTGTCAAAAGCTTTTGCAAGATCAAGGTAGGCTGTATGGACTGCCTTTCCCTCATCAATGGCCTTGGTGACTGTTTCGAAGAAGTCGACCAAGTTCAAAAGGCATGATCTGCCCTTGACAAAGCCAAACTGGGTCGGGTCCAATGTCTGCAAGTCCCCTATGTCTTTGTTTATGAGTTCCATTATGATCCTCTCCATAGCTTTGCAGACCAGGCTTGTAAAGCTTATGGGGCGGTAATTACCAGGGTCCGTAGAGGCACCGCCTTTGTGGAGTGGGACCACAGTTGCCATACGCCACTCCTTGGGCACATATCCTGTGGTAAGGCTAAGATTAAACAGCTGCCTTATGTGCGGGTTTAGTTCCTCATTGAGTTCGTGTAGCACACAGCTGGGGACACCATCCGGTCCCATTGATGCTGTGTTTTTAGCTTTAGAGAGAGCAGCTTTCACCTGCGCATTGGAGATGTCTGGGAGGCCGCACTCCGCTGGGATAGTTATCTCTCCTTTTGGGGGGGAGAGGGGGGTGAAGTTTGCACTGAACCTGTCTGCCAGTATGTTGGCAATGTCTGTGGGATCAGTGATTTTTGTATCATTTTGGACTAATTCTGAGCATATCTGGGAGTTTCCACCCAGGTTTCTAACATAGCTGAAGAAGGCCTTATGATTGTCTTTTGAATCTATGGCAATTTTTCTCTCAAAGTTGGCCTTGGATGATTTTATGAGTGCTCGTATTTTTTACTAATAATGATCAAAGGTGTCTTCTCTTTTATGGATTTTGCTCTATCATGTAACAGCTTTCTCCTCTTATTGTAAAGTTTGTTTATGGCTGGGGTCCACCAGACTGGACGTTTGCCCTTGGTGGAAAGAGTCTTGGTTTTATTAGGGATTGCCTGATCCATGCAGTCCTGGAGGTGTTCGTAGAAGGCATTTGTAAGGGCTTCCGCAGCTTGGGTTGTGGTTTACACTGGCTCAGGGGCCTTGAAGGATACCACACCAGTCTTGAGTAGTGTGAAGTTTGCTTTAGAAAAGTTCTTCACTGTGGTCTTTTTTGTTTGGGGTGGGGGCGGGATGTGGATATCCAGTGAGATTAGTTTATGATCTGATCTCACCAATGAGGGATATACTTCAGGTGTGGAGCATTTTGTCCCCATGTTTGTGATGATGAGATCTAGTATATTTTCTCCTCTTGTGGGAACGGTGACTAGTTGTTCCATGGCATTTGAATTTATGAACTCCAGGAACCTTTGGGCTAGAAAGTTTGGGCTTGAGTAATGTTCCCAGTCTATATTCGGGTAGTTGAAGTCACCCAATATAATGGTGTTTGGAGATACATTTATACCCTCCAGTGTCTTCAGGAAGGCTGTGTTGGGTTCCTGAGTTTGAGAGGGTGGCCTGTAGCATGCTACAAATTGTAGAGCAGTTTTACCTATGGTTAATTGCACCTGGATGGTTTCCGATGCTTTGTGCGTTGCCACCAACCTGGAGGTGTGGGTATCCTTGATGAATATGGATACACCCCCTCCTTTTGCGGTGTGGTCCGGGTTTTGGGTCCGGAACGCATGATATGAGGTAAAACCTGATAGTGCTGGGGTGCTCTCAGGAGCCTTGAACCAGGTTTCAGTCACAGCACAGACATTGATGTTCTCCATACTGAGAAGGGCCTCGAGTGCGTGCATTTTGAGATTTTCTGGCATTGAGCAGCATTACCCTTAGTTTCTTCCCATTTTTGTTTTCTAGGGTGGTAGGTTTAGAATTTGAGCCTTGCCTAAAAAAGGCACTATGGGGGTGGCAAGAGCCTTAGCCAATATCCGGAATCCCAGGGGTGACAGGTGCAAGCTGTCCCTTGCGAAGCAGCGTGGCTTGTCAAGCATGTCATTCCAGGCAGACAGACACTGGCTCCCCTTTGAATGACACCAGAAATTAAGCCAATTGTTAAAGCTGATCATCTTGTCTCTATGTTGTGGCATCATTCTTGGTGAAGGAAGGATGCTGCTCAGGGTCAGGGTCATACCTGCCTGGGCTACATAATCAGAAAGCTCCTCTATGTCTCTTTTCATGTAGTCCAGGGAGGTACGTCTCAGGTCGTTCACACCAGCATGGACAATGACTGTGTCATATTTGTACTTGCTGTGGAGTGACCCATGTGCTTGTGTTATGTGGTGGATTCTAGCGCCCGATAGGCAGCTTACTGTGACCCTCTCCTTGTTCAGCCTGGTGAGTGGGACGTCAGTGTGTCTGACTATGGAGTCACCTATGACAAGTATGTTTGGTGTTGTATTTGGCCTTAAGGGCTGTGACTGCTTTGCACACTGATTTTGTGTTTTATGTGTTGCCTGTGGTGTGTCATGAGGTGACGGTTGCTTGGGTGTCTGCTTTGGAGGCCTCTGCTGTTTAGGTAAATTTTTGCTCAGAGCCTCCGAGTATGTCTTTGTGTGTTTATGTGTTTGATTCATTGTTGTGATAGCTTTATGTGAGACTGGTTTTGTGGTGTGTGTAGTTGCCTTCTCCTCCTGTCTGGTCTTGCCAGTCCTGAGTTGAGAGAGCTCAGCCTCCAGTTTGGCTAAATAGCTGCATCTCTCGCAAGTATTTGTGTTATGTGGGAGGAGGAGAGGGTTGTCTGTGTACATGACGCAATTGTAACATTGCCTCAATATTCCCAGATTCACCAACTGGACAGGAGAGGACGCCAGCATCTGGCCCTTCGACATGCTAGAGAAATTAAGAAGTTTGGGGTGTAACTGAATGAGAGAGGACGTAGTAAGGAAGTGGGTACTCCTGGGGGGGGGGGGTTTCGCTAGTGAGGGACTTTGTATAATACAGAAGTGCTAAGCTTTTTTTTTTTTTTTTTTTTTTTTGGAGGGAAAAAAAAAAAAAAAGCTTTTTAGGAACAAGTGCTGAGCTTTTTAGTTAAGGGATATACTGTTTAGATTACTAGTAGAGCAGTTCAAAGGGAAAAAATGAAGAACAGACTTTATGGAGCCAGAAAAAGTTTAACATTGTTAAACCGGCGCTGCCCGATGCTGCTCTAGTGGCAACTCCACGCTAAATCACGCTAAAGCATGCTTGATAACAGGGGCTGGAAAGAGCCAGGAATTGACCCAATACGGCCAGTAAAACTACAGTTTCAAGTCAGTAACCACTCCCATGGGGGGCAGGGGAGCTGCTCAATGTTTTTCACTGCCACTGATCAACAGAGAGACTTTCCTTTAGCCCAAGCAAAAATGGCCTCACAGAAACTTACAAACAGTTCAGGAACAGCAAGCCTGTAACTGAACTTTTTTAAATCTCAGAAAAGTGGAAAAAAGCAAGATTTTTTTTTTTTTTTTTTTTCAGAGATAGCAGAGGTTCACAAGTAATATCAAGTTATAACAGTGCAGTAAATGACCCCACACAAGAGTGCTAGGTCAAGGACAGAAAATATGCAAGTTTTGAAAAAAACGATTTTAAAATTAAGTGCAAACAGGAAATTCAGTAAACAGCTTTTGGTTGTGCTCTAAATACAGCTACTAATGCAGAAATCAAGTTTAACAAGCCAGAAAATGCTCAAACTAGGCAACTATGCAGAAAAACTTAGCAAATAAACAGAGAAAAATACTTAAAATCTCATAAGTGGCTCCCTTCTTCTCTCAGCCTTTTTCTCCTCTTGGTGGGTGCTTCACCAACAGCCAACAAGCCTGAAAAGACGCAAAACCCACGAGGCAACTAGGTTTTAAGAGAGGAAGATGAAGGAGTTTTGGAAATGACCCCTACTGGTCAATAAAACTACAGTTTCAAGTCAGTAACCACTCCCATGGGGGCAGGGGAGCTGCTCAATGTTTTTCACTGCCACTGATCAACAGAGAGACTTTCCTTTAGCCCAAGCAAAATGGCCTCACAGAAACTTACAAACAGTTCAGGAACAGCAAGCCTGTAACTGAACTTTTTTAAATCTCAGAAAAGTGGGAAAAAAGCAAGATTTTTTGTTTTTGTTTTTGTTTTTTCAGAGATAGCAGAGGTTCACAAGTAATATCAAGTTCACACAAGAGTGCTAGATCAAGGACAGAAAATATGCAAGTTTTGAGAAAAAACGATTTTAAAATTAAGTGCAAACAGGAAATTCAGTAAACAGCTTTTGGTTGTGCTCTAAATACAGCTACTAATGCAGAAATCAAGTTTAACAAGCCAGAAAATGCTCAAACTAGGCAACTATGCAGAAAAACTTAGCAAATAAACAGAGAAAAAATACTTAAAATCTCAAAAGTGGCTCCCTTCTTCTCTCAGCGTTTTCTCCTCTTGGTGGGTGCTTCACCAACAGCCAACAAGCCTGAAAAGACGCCAAACCCACGAGGCAACTAGGTTTTAAGAGAGGAAGATGAAGGAGTGTTGTAAATGACCCCTACTGGTCAATAAAACTACAGTTTCAAGTCAGTAACCACTCCCACGGGGGCAGGGGAGCTGCTCAATGTTTTTCACTGCCACTGATCAACAGAGAGACTTTCCTTTAGCCCAAGCAAAAATGGCCTCACAGAAACTTACAAACAGTTCAGGAACAGCAAGCCTGTAACTGAACTTTTTTAAATCTCAGAAAAGTGGGAAAAAAAGCAAGATTTTTGTTTTGTTTTGTTTTTGTTTTTTCAGAGATAGCAGAGGTTCACAAGTAATATCAAGTTATAATATCAAGTTATAACTTATGTGTGGTGTAATTTCAGTGTAATGGTAGGAATGGATTGACTACTTACAAACCTATGTGGCAAGTCTACAAACACTCATTCATTTATTCTGCAGTATCCTTTTCAGGGGTGGTGAGAAGTCCTGAGCCGTTTCTGGCAGTGTTTAATTATTGATCTGATGTTGTCAATTTTCATTCTATCCTCAATTCTGTGGGTTTGGATCTGATCTGACTTGGCTGCTGAAATAGCTCGTGGCAACCAAAAAGCTCTCAAGCTCTTGTCTTACACATAATACACCGTTCTAAGTCACCTCAGATCTTGTTTGCCACTTCTAGGGTTGCCACCTCTTGCAGTGCTGAAAACCAGACTGAAGTCACGCCCTCTGCACTACTCGTGACTCCACCAGGCGCAACCCCTCTCCACCCACAACCCCACCCATTTTATGACGAAATACACATTCCATTGGGGTAGAATGTCCCATAAAGTCCTTTTTCACATGCGTAATCTAGGTTGTGTAACTATTTTTTTTTTTTTTTTTTTTTAAGAGTATCTCTGACTCCACCTCATCACTTTAACAATGCTTTTTTGTGACGTGTAACTAGGAAGGTAGGAAAGCAACTGAAATATAACCTTTTTCTGGAAAATCCAAGACAGATGGATGAGACTTATACTTCTGATTTCTGTATGCAAGTCCCTTTTTTTGAGAATTGTAACACTTATGTTTTTAGCACATTCTTGTTGTCATTGTGTTCTTCTGTTCCACCTGCTGCTGTTCAACTCTGTGAATTGTGTGCTATAGAGCATGGAGGAGCCATAATCAGGTGGACATAAAGTATTAATACATGCATTTTAAAATATTCTGCAGTATTTTTTGTGTCCAATGTCTGCTTTCTTGCATTAGGTAAGATTTTTACCACATGTGACATTAAACATACTTGTATCTCAGGGTCTGAGAAAGGCATTGGGCATACATGCAATGCTTGGAGGAGTGACTGGAGTGGGTTTTGCTAATACACATCATAGGAGTTACTCTGGTAAACTGGCACCAAAGAACATGTGTAGAACCCATGCTTCTTCAAATGGTAATTTTTTTTTGCTTTTTTTGTTTGTCTGTATTATATAGACCATTTTACTGTGCAACCAGGATCCAGTTGTCTAAGATTTAAGACAAAGTAAGAATAATTAAAAAATCAAACCTGATGTTGTCAATTTTCATTCTGTCCTCAATTTATGGGTTAGGATCTGAGCCTTCGGATCCAACTCGGCCGTCCAGTATAGCTTGTGGGTAACAAAAAACTCTCGAGCTTCTCCCTTACCCATAATGCACCCTTCCTAAGTACCTCAGATCTCGTTTGCCACTATTCACGTTAGACATTGTGACCAGTTGCTCTCGAGCAGATAAGTGAAATTATTTGAATTAAAATCTTCTTTCTCCTTTTAATACTTTTTTCCTACATATTTTCTATTTTAGCTTTAAGCTTAGCTTGCTTCCCTAACCAAATGACTGCTTTTTCCTTACTATAATTCACTCTCCTTTTTCGTACAAAAGTACCTCTGAATACTATTGCTAGCATTCTTTCCTTTTACACTTAGTGTATTTCCCTCTTTTTACCATTGTTGGTATTCCCCCACCCCTTTTTTTAGCTTCTTTCTCTATATAAAAAAAGTTTTCTATTTTTAATTTGTTTTTCTTGCCTTAACTGTTTTTTTCAGTGTGAACAAAGTGAAAAAAAAACAGTGAAGGCACAGACACAGCAGTTAGGCAAACGTTTTAATAAAAATAAGCGTTTTCGCATCTTGTCATAGACACTTCACCAGATTCAGAATAAAAACACAATGAAAACAAAATCTTAAATACACCAAGAACATTTCAAACTATCCAGTCACAAAAAGACATCAATTAAAACAATAAAATTGCAATAAAACTATTTAAGAGCTCTATCAATTAAAAAGGGCGTAATAGATACTCTGTCATTCAGCCCATAATTTGTATCTGATTACAGACGTAAAATCCACTTTGTTTCTACTTTTTCTGTGGTACTTTTAATATTCCCTAGCCTAACACTTTTGTGCACTAATTCCATGACCAAGAACCTAAACTTGCATGATGTACCTGAGTTCAAAATGTGCTTGGCTAAACTATGTGTTTCATCTTCCTTATTAATAGCATAAATATGCTCTCTAATCCTCTCCCTTAAAGATCTGTTGGTTTTACCAACATAATAGGAGGCACATGTAATGCAATATGCTAAATACACTAAATTTCTGCTGCTGCAGTCAGCATAGTGATTAAACACATATTCTTTGCCATTGTTAGGATGAACAAAGGTCTTTATATCTCCAACATAGGAGCAGTAAGTAATTACATTTCCTGCAAGCAAAAGTACCCTTCCGTTGTGATTCAATAATATCAGTGTCAGGTCTCATAACAAAGAAGTCTTTTCAGAGATTTTTCATTCTTCTATGAAAAGGCAGGGAAGTCGCATACTAACTGTCTAACTTTGTCATCTGTCAATAAAAGCTTCCAATTCCTGCATATAATATCTTTAACATCAGAACTATTCCTAGTAAATGGAATGACTATCCTACATCTCTTATCACCATTCTTATTATTGCTTCTTGACTGAATAGCAGTAGATGGATTCCTATTCTTATGCTTATTATCTGTGATCTGTAAACTTTTGCAAGCGCTCAAAGCCACATTCAGTATGAGCATATCCCCTATCTGTGAATAACCTCTCTAGTTCATGCAGAGCTGTATTACATTCATGATCATTACTAGTAAGCCGTGAAGTTCTAAGGCTCTGTTTCCCTTCACGATGTTGTTGTATATATGTGGGAGATGCATACTGTCCCTTGAAAGATAATTATTACGTTTGCAATCTTTCTTAAAAATGCTAGTTGAAATATGTTGTTTGAATTGATGTCTTCTTGTTATTGTATAGCATGAACTGTTCTTGCTGTATTTAAAATTTTGTTTTCATTGTGTTTTTATTCTGAATCTGATGAAGCGTCTATGACAAGATGTGAAAGCGCTTAGTTTTATTAAAACGTTTGCCTAACAGCTGTGTCTGTGCCTTCACTGTTTTTTTTTCACTTTGTTGTTTGTTTTGGCTGTGAGGCACTTAATTCTCGTGGACCTTGTTTGTTTTCCTATTTTTTCAGTGTGACAGATAAAGAAAAAGAGCTGGCTGCCTAAAGAAAAAGGGCTGGCTGCCTTTAAGAAGTGTGCTAAGTGTTAGAGGACAATGCCTTATTTTGACTCGCATACACTATGTGTCTATTGTTTGGGATGCCTTCTCCTTCAAAAAGTTTGCTCTGTATGCGACACGTTCAGCCATAGAACTGTGGTTGAATGCAAAAATAAGCTAATATTTAAAGGTCTTCTTCCATCTGTGTTCAGTGAGGCTTTATCCAGGGCTTCCCCATCAGATAAACAAAAAGGGCATATTTACATCTTCTAGTCCTTTTTCTTCTTCAAAATTTTCAGAAAACTCTAACAGGAGGCTTTTATCTGCTCTGACTTCTCCATCAGATCCAGCAGTCAAAAGACCCAAGCTTTTGGATCCTTCAACCTCCTCTGAGCTGAAAGTGAAGACCAAGAAACATTCAGATCCATCTATTTCATTGGATCAAACTTCAAACATGACAAAACCTTCATCGTATCAGACACCCTTAGATCTGACTTATTCTATGCCTACTTTACCAAGGACCCAATACTCCCCTTCACTGAATCCAGTTACATTGAGAGTGCCTTATCTTTTCCTGGAAAGGTCCAAATCCCCCTTTCTGATGTCTACCTATTCTTCTAGGAGTTTGACTGAAGAAGATGGAGAGAGACTGGTGAGAAAGATTCTCTGGGTGCAGATTATGTCAGGAGTGTCCTCAGCTCCTACCCCTTCGGGTCAGTAGTTCCGTACTTTGACAACCCCTCCTTTACATCCTCCTCAGCCTTCTTTTGAAGCTTCATAGTTCTTGAATACAAGCCACCCAGCTCTGTCTGCTTCAGATCCGAAGACAACTTTGTAATCACATATGTCGTGTGCTCTGAATTCTTTGGTTCAGTCAGAGCCAGAGACCTTTTGGAGCCATAGCTTATAGTTGCCTCCGAGGTGTTAGGATCGAATATGAAGTTTTCAGAGCTGTCCCTGCACCTAGGGGTTACAGCTGAGGTGAGCTCAGCTCCAACTTCTGCCTTGGGAGGATTTTCCTTGGAGCAGGGAGGGACTAGGATCAAGAGGCTTGCCCTCTTTGATCCAGAGTCCTTTTTCTCTCAGGGGAGGTCAGCCTTTGAAGATTTGCAGAGAGCCATGTCTGCTTCAACAGCTCAGACAGTCCCTACCTCCTTGGATCTTAAGCTCCCAAATCTGTCATCTCTGTTTACAGAGTCTCAACCTTTTTCATCCACAAGGACAGTGAGTACTGAAACCCCCAGGCTTCCCAGCAGAGCATTCCCATTTCTTCTGAGACCTCCCCCGAGCACCCTACTGAGGAGGTCCCTAAGAAGAAGTAGTGCAAAAAGAAGCACTTGGGGATTCTCTGGAGGAATCCGTCACCAAAGACACAGACTTTGATGAGGGCAGAGGGTCCCCAAGGTCACCTCATGAAGATATCTCCTTTGGAGACATCCTGGAAATCCTAAAACAGAGAGGTGATTGGAAGCCCAACAGACCTTCATCTGAGGATTCAGTGTACCTGGAAATGATCTCTCAGTAGGCCTGGTCCCTGGAGACAAGACACAATAATTACTGCTCCTGAAGATAAACAGTTCTGGACAAAAGGTGTGCCTGTGGATGCCATGGTCATGGCTTCAGCCACAAAGAAGGAACTAGGTAAGGAAAATTCCTCTATCCGTCCCCCCAAATGTGGAGTCATGGGAGATGGATAGATTTGGTTAGCGTGTCTGTGCTTCAGCAACCTTCTCCTTATGGTCCCTGAACTACCTAGCACATTTCACTAGGTTACAGAGGTATCTGATTATAGAGCTTTTAGATGCTCTAGCAGGATCCGTATCTGAGGAAGTATAGGTCTTGGTTACTTCCCAGTGAGCTACCCCCCCCCCCCCATCTATTTCTAACTTTTCCATTAGGCTGATTTCACTTGTAGCTGAAGGTATGAGTAGAGCAGTGGGTTCAGACATTGCCATCAGCAGACATGCCTGAGTGCGATTGTGTGACTTTGTGGAGCCTTTCAAGTCTGCATTTGTCAGTTCTCCTTTTGATGGCATGTCCTTATTTGGCCCTAAGGTAAAAGACACATTGTCCACATGTGAGAAAGATGGGAAGATCTTTTCTGCTGTGGACATACGTTTCTACACTCCTCAGAGAACCTTCTGAAGGAATCAGTGAAGTAGTGGGAAAATGTGGTTCAGAAAATTCCAAGGATCTTTTCAAAGACACATATGGCTATAGTTTCCCCAGGGGCAGGGGCGGGAAGTCCAATGGTAGATGTTGCCATCACAGTAGAGGAGATCCACAAACCCAAGGGTCCAGAAATTTCCATTCCAGCACTCCTGAAAGGAGGCCTGTTTGCCCTACTCTGGAGGCAATCAGGGGTCAACTGTCCCTGCAGTGGAAAGCTTGGTTGGAAATAACATTGAATACCAGGGTGCAGAGGATAATTTCCAGAGGTCATATAACACCCTTTTCTCTTCCTACTCCACGATGCAAAAAAATCTCTGATGTTCCACCCAGTCTGAGGGAACAAGCAGCTATTCATGTGCAAAAGCTGCTAGAAAAACAAATCATCCAAGAGATCCCACCAGACCAGAAAGGATCCAGAACTTACTCAAAATTCTTTTCAGTGCCAAAGAAAACAGGTGACTGGAGACCAATGTTGATCTCAGCAACTTGAACAAATCAATTCAATGAAACAATTTCCGGATGGTCATGGTTCAGTTCATTCTTCTTTCTGGAAAAGAATGACTGGATGTGCTTGATAGACTTGGGCGTGTGTTATCACTTAAAAATGAATAAATGATCCAGGAAGTACTTACACTTCTGGCTGGGAGCCAGTCATTATCAGTTCACAGTACTGCCCTTTGGTCTCACCACAGCCCCCAGGGTGTTTACCAAGTGCACGGCAGTAGAGGCAGTTCACTTGAAACTGCAAGGATTTTGGGTATTTCCTTATCTAGATGACTGGCTCATTTCTGCCCCGAACAGGCATTAAGTATTAAAGACAAGAGACGGTGTTCTCCAGACATGTTTCCATCTAGGGATAACAATAAACTACGAGAAATCATATCTAGAGCCTAGTCAAAATTTAAACTTTATAGGAGCAGTTCTGAACACAAAAGAAACAATATCCTCATTGCCTCCTTCAGGGGTCAAGACAATCAAGTCGTAAGTCACAAGGATAATATGCAGCAACAAAATCTCAGCTCGACTAGTTTTTCATGCTTTAGGTTCCAGGGTGGCAGCAATAACGTTAGCTCTGCTGGCCAGATTTCATATGATAATTTTACAATGGCTGTTATCAGCACAATGGTCTGTCCTTCCACAACCAATTCCAAATGTAAAAAGAAACTCCTTCCAAACATGGCTGGCCAGATTTCATAGGATAATTTTACAATGGCGGTTATCAGCACAAATGGTCTGTCTTTCAACAACCAATTCCAAATGTAAAAAGAATCTTCTTCCAAACATGGCTGTAAAACGCACTAACACTGTATAGACAAAAAACTTTATTCAAGACTAAAACGGTTAGTGCTTTCACAGAGGCACCTCTGCTTCTTCAGACCTTAATCACAAAAATTCCCACTAACAATATAATATTAATCAAGCCAATTACATAAAGGTTAAACAACCACATGAGTACTGCGATCAAATGTAAATGTCCCGCCCACTGCTGAAACTAAATCTACTTAATATTATAAACAAAACTAATGTCTAATCTAATCAAATTAAGATTCATGAAACCATACACAAGTAGCAGAAATATCAAACAAGATGGCATCATTTTTATAATGAAAACACTGCTAAACTATGTATCCAAACCTAATAGTTTATACACCTTCTAAAGCAATAAAGCAACGATAGCTTAGCTGTCATAAATACAGATGTAAACAATTAAGGCTAAATATCTCCAACTCTCTGTGAAAATAAATCCATGAAAATATTGTAAATACAGTCAGAAAAACAATCAACACTTGCTGCATTCAAAGCGGAAACCGTTCCCTGTGCCTGATGTATCAAATTGACATTCCTAAAGCCATATAAGAATAGCAACAACATCATTGTTTCTATAATTAAGGAACAGTGCTGCATTGTGTCCCAATCTTAATGATTTAAACACCAGCAAATGAATCAATACAATGGTGGCTTTAGTGCTGTAAATCTAAATCAAAACTAAATAACCTCAGCTCAGAATGACAATAAATATGCAAGAATGACATCAGCTTATCAGTACTGACTAGAGACAATGGGTACTTAAAATCAAAACACAAATGTTTTTCTTTGCACATGGTGTTAAACAATCATGTGACCACAGCCAGGCATTCAGCTAAAGGATATCATCGAACTCACAAGGTTGTTGAAGCAGTCGTGAAAATACCATGAAAATAAAAAGACAGAAATAAGTAAAAAAACAGAAATGAATGAAAAACAGTATGTAACAGAATTGTCCAAAATTTGTAAACATTGCTACAATTTAAAAAACTAACGAATTTCAGTGAGGACAAAATGCCATTTGACGTGCTGATGTTCAGTAGGTCCAGCTGCATTAGGTTGGAGGATGCCTTATATGCCAGACATATCACCTCTAAGCACTCTGTAGGATACTGAGTAGAGTGATAATCTTTGAGGTGGTCCATGCAAGACCTATTGTTTAGGACTTGTATATTTTTAGTAAGGTATCTCTGTGGGCATTCCAACTGTTGCATGTGTCTGGACAGATACATGCCAAAGTGCGCATTATGAAAAATGATTGACCTAATGAGGGCTTTGTAAAGGGGGACACTAACATCTCTAGATCTAGTCACAATCAATTTGTTTATAAGCTGTGCAATATCGAAAGACTTTCTTGTGACTCTGGGCACATATTGGTCAAAAGTTCCCAAATGCCAAACAACTGGGTCAGTTCTCATGGGGCATTGTCAATTTGGCAGTTCCCTGGAGTAGATGACTTCCGAAAGGATATGATAATGTATTTCAGGGAGTTTAGTTTCAATTCATGATTCTCAAACCAGTCATTGTTTGGGACAAATCTTCCTGCATGATACTTAAGTCATTTGGGGGAGTCAATAACTCCTCCTAGCTTGCAGTCATCTCACACTTAGTCAGCCAAAGCCCTTTGGTATTTTTTTTTTTTTTACTTTTGAGATGTATATGTCAAACAGAAAAAGTCTCAGCACCGAACCCTGGGGGACTGCATTGGTGACTGGCCTCTTCCCCTATTTTGATCTCCTGCATCCTGTGAGCAGGCATACATGTATGCATTCTTAGATTCACCTTCCCGATTGTATTAAATTATATTCCTTGTATAATACAGCACCACTTGTTAGAATGTGGCTTAAATTTGTAGTCTGGAACAGTCTTCTAGTAAGCAATAAAACAAAATGTATGAACCAATAATGACAAAACTGCCCATTTCAGAAAATTTCAACCATAAAAGGCCACTCAAACTTCTGTCAATGTCAGTAAATATGCAAACTCGCTACAGAAGTAAGTTGTATAAATAATTCCACATTAAAGGGATCTGTAACTAATGAAGAGGCTGCTGCTAGCAAACAATTTTATATTTCATTGTTTCATGTACAAATAAAGTGCCTGTTGCCCTTGAAAAATAAATTGCATATGCTACATTTAAAAAATGATAAGCTAGTAATTTTTCAATGGGGAATGGATGGCAAACTGATAACAGAAACATAGTTACTAGGTAACTCCTCCAAAGGAGGACATTCATAGGACTGCAGCATCCACTCCTTTTAAAGTACAACACAGTACAGTATCAGCAATCCATGTGCATATTGTGGGAGTAGAACTCACAGCCTTCTGCATCACAACCATGTATACTACCTGTTATGCTACTAACAATGCAAATGACTTGGCATAAGTAGCACTAAACTTTTCTTCCACTGAAGCTCTCAGCTCCTTGTAAAATCCACTTGACACTCAACTAAAGCATTCAACTTTGCAGCACAAGAAATTTGGAAAAAGCCAACATTTTTTTTTTTGGGGGGGGGCAAAGGCCCAAAACCAGAGGCACATTTTAAATATTGCTTGCATAATCTTAGAAAGTTCCTAAAATAAAGTGTTATATGTTACCATGTGTGTCCTGAAAGATAGGAAGACTGAAACTTAAAAGTGCTGTCATTCTTTAGTGAATTCAGTTCTCACTGATTTGCCAGAAAACCACAAATTTTAAGAGGAACAAACCAAAAGTATGAGCCAAATATTCTGTGATAATCTGGACAGTTGAGAGCTATGGACTCAACTCCCTGAATCACAAGTGGTGGTATGGGTGGAGAATTCAAGCTCTTGTTTGAGCCTGAGTGACACTAACCACCAGGTATACCTAACTGGGGCATTTTACACACACACACACACACACACACACACACACACACACACACACACACACACACACACACACACAGGAACAGCATAACTCCTGCAAATAAAAGAACAATACTCTCCTTACTGGCATGACTCTGGCTCTGGCAGCACCAACAGAAAAGCGGCAGCATAACTCCTGTAACACAGAGCAATAAGAGAACAAGAACAGCTAGTTTAGTTAAACTTCGGCACGCAAATCCATGTTAGCGTGAAAACTCCACTTCATTAATTTTTCTTGACAGGTTTTGCAGCTGTAAAAGTGGGGGGGGGGTCCCCCTTCCCCTGGCTCTATGGTTCTGACACCTGTGACTGGATGGGAAATAGAAAATACATCCCTGGGATTCCACCCATGTCCCTGCTGGACAGTGGCATTGGGTGCTGATTTGTCTATGCATGGACTTAGGCTTATAAGGGCCTCAGGGCCATTAGCCTAGTAACTTCCTATGATCTTAAATATTCCTTTTTCTCAACTTCTCTTAGTGTGCGCTATAGTGTTAGGTTTCCTTAATATTTTTTACAGTATTTCTATTTATACCATAGTTGGTATTTCTTTTTAACCCTATAACACAGCACATTTTCTGGCTTACCATTGCCAGTAATCTTTTTTTTCTTCTTTATTTTTTCTTTTCTGACCATATGACAAAAAACCCTCATCTAGACAGTCATTCCTAGAGTTGCGCAACAAGGTCAAAAGGCAAATAAAAGAAGATAAAACCCAATATTATTAGTCAGCCCTAAACTCCTTGCATCACAACCCTAAGCAGTTCTGGTCCACAATAAACTCCATTCTCCACCTAGGTAAAGTAGGCACCCCACCCCACCCTCACCTACCACTCCCCCTTCCTCCAGCAGTATTGCTGATTCATTCAATAAACACTTTACTGAAACCATTCTGTCTTTGACTAAACAACACAACCCTCTACCCACCCTCCCAACATCAAAACCAAATACTCTGCCCACAGTCTTTTCTTTTTCATCAGTGCCTACCTCCTATATATAAAAAAAACTTCTATTGAAATTTATGTCTGCAAAACTTGCAGCTGACAATCTCACCTCTGAATACCTAAAAATAGCAGCAGAAGCCCTAGCTTATCCAGTGTCCATCTTAATTAATCGGTCCTTATCAGAAAGCTATGTCCCAACACTGTGGAAAATAATCCACATCATTCCCTTCCATAAAGGTGGCTCCTCCACTGAATTTTCCAGTTACCGCCCCATAGCCATCCTTTCTCCACTTTCCAAGATACTTGAGAAATGCATCCATTCTCAAGTCTTAGACTACCTCTTAGCTAATAACCTCCTCTCCAGCAGCCAGCATGGCTTCAGGCCATACCACAGCACTACTACCACCTTGCTCTCTTTCAGTAATGCTATCCTTCATCATAAAAATAATGGCCTGCTCTCCTCCGCTATATTTCTGGATCTATCCAAGGCTTTTAATATGGTCTCGCACAAACTACTAATCTCTGATGTTCTTCTTGTTCACTGTTGCATTCATCACATTTGGGTTATCCCTGCCAGGGTAGCCCTCGGCCGTCCCGAATGCCAGAGACTTGGTATTTCTGCGTCGGTTGCTGTCGCTTGAGGACTGATGTCAGGTATAAAGTAAGGCAGCAGATGCCATTACATCAGTCTTTCTTGCTGTGGAGCCAGAAGCAGTTCGTATGAGTGCCGGTCGGCCGCTACCTGAGTTTTCGTTTCCGAATTGAAGTTGAAGTCTTCTAAAGCTAAGTACCCTGTTGGGGATCCTTTTTTCTTGCACTAACCATCAGAAAAAGTTAATAATAGTCTCGTCTGTGGAAAGCAAATACCACACCGAAACTTCCACTCTTACTGTCACTTGCCTAGGCCCAGACCATGATGTCCCCCATTGTCACTTCTGTGCTTTAATGCCAGAACTATCCATCGTCGGGCCCTTACTGTAGCCAGATATTTTCGTTTACAGTCCTCAAATTCCGATATGGCTTCGGTAAGCCATCTGATAGCAGATCTTCTGAAAAAAGTGTAAAGATAAAGACAGAGACAGACCACACAGGTCCAAAACTTCTGAAGATGCTTCTGTTAAGCTAGTCATCAGTTCTTTGGTACTCAGTGAGGTGCTTTCACAGACCCTGATGCCCGCTTCAGTTGATTTCGCAGGTTGCTGCCAAGACCCATTTGGAGTCCAGTATACAGAAAACTCTTCTTTGTCTAAGGATCTTGCCGTCGTCTGTACCTTGGATGGGTCCGGAGCCGCTGAGCAGGCACCGACTTCCGAGGAAGTCCTTCACACCTCCGAATCTCAACACAAACCGGCATCTTCTTTTGCGACTACCGTTCTTTCGAAAACAACAGACTTCCTTAGGCCCAGGGTTCGAACCACACCCAAGAAACCGACTACCCACTCTCATGCACCTGCTACCTTGTCTCACTCTCAAATGCTTAAAATGGCAGAAGACCTTATCATGCCGACCAGGGGAAGCCAAGCTACCCTTTCAAAAAGGAAAAGAGATCTGTCCCCAGTAGTTTTGTATGAACAAGAGTCAGATGAATCTGATGCATCTGACTATGAAGGCATGCAACCCCTCTCCACTTATGAGGATTCTAATGCAGAGGAATCCATTCCTTCAGGCTCTCCCGCAGAGGATTCTTCTATTGGGGAAACCCTGCATACTTTAAGGGGGCATTTCCAATGGAAGAGTCAGGACTACCCTCAGTGTAAAAAGAGACTCAGGGAATTCCTAGGTCTTCAGCAGCACAGACTCTTGGTCATCTCCCCTGTCTTGGATGTGGTGGATGATGTTTTCCTTGAATCCAGCTTGACTCCAGATGCCCTGCCTCCTGCTCCCAGAAAACCAGACAGGTACTACAGAGTCCCTGACTCACACAAATGTCTTTTTAAAAATCCAACAGCTGACCCTGAGGTAATTTCTCAAGGGTCTAAAGGGATTAAAGCAACCTCTGCTAAGAATCCCACCCCCTCAGACAGGGATTCCCGAGCATTGGACAGATGGGGTAAAAAGTATACACCTCAGCTACTCTTGCTGTCGGCACAAAATTGTCAGTTCGATATGCTTAAATATCAGCAACATACCTTGGAACTCCTTAACCAAAAAATGTCCTCCTTTCCTGCTTAGGCAGAATCTAAAGATTTACAAGGCTTAATGCATTCTGCAAGCCAAGTAACTAAACACACCTTGCACTGTGGTTTTGATGCCCTAAAAGCTTCTTGGAGGGCAGCAGTCACTGGATCTATCATCAGAAGACATGCATGGCATAAGGAACAACCCCTGCCAGACCATGTCAAATCTAAATTGTTGGATGCACCCTTGCACAAAGATAACTTATTTGGTACTAAGGCAGAAGAGGTCTTAAAAAAGATGGAAGAAAAAGCAAAATCTATGCAAACAGTTAAATATTTCTTACAGGTCCAGCCCCCTAGGTTCAGCAGGCATTTTCCCCTCCAAGCACACCGAGTAAACAGGCCCAGCCTAGGACCTGTGGAAACAGACCCCCCCCCCCCCCAGACAGCAGCCCCAGGGAAGGCAGAGATATAAGCAGTGGACTACCTCCACTTCAAAACCAGGGAGTTCTAAGCCACCCCCTTATGGTAAGAACTCACAATGGCTCCCCTCTGTCCACCTTCACTTACCCTAGGAGGAAAATTCTCCTTTCACTCAAGCACCTGGGCCACCATTACCAAGGACGAATGGGTTCTGAACATTGTGTCTCAGTGATACAAATTCTCCTTCCACACCCTTCCACCCCCAAAAGGGTTTCCAGATCTACCGCCAAATCAGTGGGCAGAGGCTCAAAAGCAAATCCATTCTCTGCTCTCTTTGAGGGCAGTAGAGCACATTCCTGCAGAACAGATAGGCCAAGGCTTCTACTCCATACTTTTTCTGGTGCCCAGAAAAGAGGGCACCTGGCACCCCATCTTCACTCTATCCATTCTAAACACCTTCCTGGTGATCCCAAAATTCAAAATGCTCACCCTACAGTAGCTGCTACCCATGCTCTCCATGGACGCTTGGCTAGCCACCCTGGATCTAAAAAAGGCCTACCTCCACACTACTATCTGGGAATCATGCAGAAAATATCTCTGCTTCAGGGCAGATCTCAACACTTTCAGATGTCCTTCAAGAATGCAACTGCAGTCATAACATGTGGGTTGTCCTGCCTCAGGCAGCCCTCGGTCGGCCGGATTCCAAAGTCTGGGTCCGACGTCGGCTGATGTCGCATTTCTCTCCGACGTCAGAGCGGCTGGAGTACATAAGCATCAGCCAACGCCATTTTCTTCAGTCTTTTTTGCCGCGCGGTGCCCGAAGCAGAAGCAGTTCGCAAGTGCCAGTCAGTCAGCTCCTGTATTCTACGATACCGAAGTCATCAAAAAAGCTAAGTACCCTGTTGGGGACCTTTTCTTGCCTCAGCCGATGTCAGAAATTACTGAAAAAGTTAACAATTGTCTTTCTTGTGGTAAACAAATACCTCATAAGGATTTCCACTCTTACTGTCACCCTTGCCTGGGCCCAGACCACGACGTCTCGGCCTGTGTAGCCTGTGCTCGCTTCAACAAGCGCATTCTCAGGCGCCGGGCGGAGTTCGCTGAAGATTTTTTCAGCGATAATTTTGCTTACACCGTGCTGTCTGATCTTCCGACATCGCAAACTCCCAAAAAGCGAAAAGACCGGGACCGACATCCTCGGCCCGCGTCTACCACCGACTCCACGCCAAAACCTAGCGCGAGTGCTCCGGTTCCCTCTGAGACGGTCTCTCCGCCGCTCCGAACCGAAGACCCCGCATTACCGACGATTCCAGACGTTACTCCGACGCCAGTTATAGTTTTTCCTCCGGATACCGAAACCGAGGAAATGCCCGAGACCATTGCTGTAGACAAGGTCACTCCTGCACGTGGAGCTGCCAGGCCCCCTATGGTCATGTCTATTAAGGCCTACACTAGGGCTAAGGCAGCCAGCAAAACAAAGCATATTACTTCTAAATCCTTACCACAGCCGACTCCAGAGACACAAATTATGTCCATGGCTGCTGATTTAATTTCCATGATTAGAGGTTCACAGGCCCATCCTGAGAGGATCCCAGCCTCCTCCTGATAAAAGGCCCCGGGTTGAACCCTCTGACCCTACTCCTTCAGATGAAGATTCTGAGGGCTCTGTCCACTCTGATAGCCAGGAAGAGCTCTTCCAGACCTATGAGGACTCGGATGCAGAAGATTCCATCCCCTCGGCCTCCCCTCCTGAGGATATTTCTTTTGGGGAAGTTCTGCACACCATAAGGGAACATTTCAAGTGGCAAGGTCAGAAATATTCTGATTCTAGGAAACGCCTTAGGACTTTCCTTAAGAAGCCTCAGCACAGGCCCTTAGCTATTCCTCCTGTACTTGATGTTCTGGATGATTTGTATTCTGACTCTAGTGCTACCCCTGATTCTCTTCCTCCTGCTCCAGCCAAGCTAGACAGGTATTACAGGGTCCCAGAAACTCATTCCCATTTATTCAGGGCCCATACTGCTGATTTGGAAACTATTTCACAGGGGCCTAAAGGAGTTTCAGCCTCCACCTCAATCCTTTGCCCTCCAACAGGGAAGCTAGGTCATTAGAGAGATGGGGCAAAAAGGTTTACACATCCACTACCTTATCTATGAGAGCTTTAAATTGCCTTTTTCATATGTTACAATATCAGGATTATCTGTTAGAAGATTTACAAAAACATTAGCCACTCCTGATCCTTTAGACAGGAAGACTTTGCAGGAAGCTGTACATAACACTCAGCAAGTAAGCAATCACTTCCTGCAGTGTGGATATGATGCACTGGAAGCTTCATGTAGGGCAGCTATGACAGGGACAGTCATTCGTAGACATGCTTGGTTAAAAGATCAACCTCTACCAGATCATGTAAAAGCAAAACTTCTGGATGCACCTTTGGAAAAGAACAAGCTTTTTGGTGCAAATGCTAAGGATGTGTTAAAGACCATCGAAGAAAAAGCAAAATCAGTTCAGACTGTGAAAGATTTCCTCCAGGTTCAACCCCCCAGATTCAGTAGGAATTGGCGTTCAAAAAACTGGTCCTTTCCTAATCCAGAAAAGTTTCAAAGGGGTAAGAACAGACGTGGCCGAGGAAGAGGCCAATACAGAGGCCCTTACAGGGGACGACAATGGCAGCCAGGAAACCAAAGAAGTGACACAGGGGTTTCACCTGCCCCACAACCACAATCTCAATGACTTTCCTCTACTACCGCCTACCAGGGAACAACTAGAAGCTCCCTTGGGTGGGAAATTATCTCTGTTTGCAGAAAACTGGCACAGACTGACAAAGGACAAATGGATTTTGGACATTATAGACCGAAGGTACAGGTTTCATTTTCATACCTTACCAAGAAAACAAGGCATGCCAAACCTACCACAAAATCAGAGGGCAGAGGCTATCAAGCAAATCACTCTGCTGACTCGGATGAAAGCAATAGAAAGAGTTCCACAACAAGAACAAGACCAGGGGTTTTACTTAAGACTGTTCCTTGTTCCAAGAAAAGAATCTCAATGGAGACCAATACTGGACTTGTCCGCATTAAACACCTTTCTCATAGTACCAAAGTTCAAAATGCTGACTCTACAGAAACTCCTTCCCATGCTGGGCAAGGGGTCGTGGCTGATTACTCTGGACCTCAAGGAGGCATACCTGCATGTCCCTATCAGACACAGCTGCAGAAGATACCTCAGATTTCTTGCAGGGCCAGAGCATTATCAATTCTCAGCATTGCCATTTGGCTTATCTACTGCGCCCAGAGTATTTACAAAATGCCTGGCTTCATTAATTGCTCATTGCAGGCTCCAGGGTATACACATTTACCCGTACCTGGACGACTGCCTCATACAAGCGGACGACAAATTGATGTTGACGAAAAACCTGGATTATGTCATACGATTACTTCAAGCTCTGGGATACACAGTCAACTTCCAAAAGTCAAGACTGCAGCCATCCCAGCAAATAATCTTCTTAGGAGCCAAACTAGACACAGCCTCTCAAATGGCTTACCTGACAGAAGACAAGCAAGAGAAGTTAACTCATTACTTCAAAGGTTTAGCAAAGCTCACCCAGATGACTGCAAGGAGATTCCTACAGGCCCTGGGTTACATGGCATCCTGCATTCTCCTGGTTCCATTAGCAAGACTACACATGAGAAAGCTTCAATGGTACCTAAAAAGCATTTGGTCTCAACACAGCAACAACTTGGAGACAATCATACCACTCAATCCATGCCTACAAAAGGAATTCCTATGGTGGGCCTCGGTGAGCCAGGCAAACACAGGTATGTCATTCAAAAAACCACAGAGAACACAGACCATGACTACAGACGCCTCAGACCTTGGATGGGGGGCGCACATGGAAGGCAGGTGTATACAAGGACAATGGTCTCCAAAGGAAACACATCTGCATATAAACCAAAAGGAAATGCTGGCAGTAATGCATGCCATCGAGGCTTTTCAACACCAACTCCAGCAAGGCCATTTAATGATACGGACAGACAACACCACTGTGATGTGGTACATAAACAAGCAGGGGGGCACCCACTCTTACCCCCTGTGCAGACTGACAATGCAGCTTTGGGAGAAATCACTGAACCTAAACATCCAGTTACAATCCCAGTTTGTTCCAGGAAAAGACAATGTGTTGGCGGACAGCCTAAGCAGGAATTTCACAGATCCACACGAGTGGAGGTTACATACATCCGAAGGCCTTCAGACAACTCACTTCGACATGGGGCAAGCCAGAAGTGGACCTATTTGCCTCTCACCTCAACCATCTTCTACCAAAATTTTGCACAAGGACATACCATCCAAAAGCTTGGAAAATAGATGCCCTCTCATTCAACTGGAACTCCCTAGCAATCTATGCATTTCCACCTCTGCCACTGATGACCTCAGTATTACTAAAGATCAAAGCAGAGAAACCCAAGGGAATCATAATAGCTCCAGACTGGCCAAGACAACACTGGTACCCACTACTACGGAGCATATGTCACACCAGGAGGTGGGCCCTTCCCCAGTGGCCTCTACTTTTGACTCAACATAATTTCGAAACACTGCATCCAAATCTTCAGACACTGCAGCTAACAGCCTGGGAGATCCCATAAATAACTTCAGCTTATCTCTCTCCAAGGAAGTTCAGCGGATACTAACAGAGGCTCGAAGACCATCCACCAGAAAGGTTTACTTAGCAAAGTGGAAAAGATTCAGCAATTGGGATACCAGCAAGGGACATGATGCATCATTGTTGAACATCCCACTCATCTTGGAATATTTGGCAGATATGTTAAAGAACGGCCTCTCATATTCTTCCATAAAGATACATGCATCTGCTATTTCAGCTAGATACAACACTGATCCTCCTGTTCTTCTCACCCCTTACTAAGGCAATTCCTCAGGGGAATCAAGAACATTAAGCCACCAAGAAAGGCCCCAGTGCCAGCCTGGGACCTCAATTTTGTCTTAGAAAAACTGACTCTACCTCCATTTGAGCCAGCAGCTTCAGTTGACTTGCAATTTCTGTCATGGAAGACAGCTTTCCTGTTGGCAATTACCTCAGCAAGAAGGGTTTCGGAGCTACAGGCCCTAATGGCAATACCACCCTTTATTATTTTTCACAGAGACAGGGTTTCATTAAGGACCAACCCTACTTTTATGCCAAAGGTGGTATCTAGGGTTTCTTTAAATCAAGTCATTCATCTGCCTGCTTTTTTCCCCAATCCTGAGAATAAGGGGGAAAGACTATTGCATACCTTGGACATTCACAGACAACTTCGATACTACCTGGACAGAACCAAGGCCAGTAGGAAGTCTGAGCAACTTTTTGTAGCTTACGCCCCTGCAGTCCAAGGAAAAGCAATTTCAAAACAGACTATTTCTAAATGGATTGGACATTGCATCAGATTCTGTTATTCCTTTCATGGAAAGACTGTTCCAGCCAATGTCAGACCACATTCCACCAGAGCTACAGCCACCTTTACAGCATTCTTAAGAGGGGTGCCTACCAAGGACATTCTAGAAGCTGCTACATGGAGCTCCGTGCATACATTCTCCAAACACTACAATCTCCCTCTATACTCCAGATCCAGAGCAGGCTTTGCTTCAGCAGTCCTGCAGGGTTTGATTGCCACACCATCTTTTTCCTAGATCATTCCTCCTCCCCCAGCTAAGCTATGGTATTCTACCCACATGTTATGACTGCAGTTGCATTCTTGAAGGACATAGTACAGTTTTGTACCTACCATAAATGTAGATGTCCGATAGACATGCAACTGCAGTCGGATTTTCCCTCCCTCCATACCCGTCTATGCCTAGGGTCCACTCCTATCCCTGTTACTCTTAGCTGGGGATATCTGTTATGGTGTATTTGTTTTATTGCTCATTTATTTGTTTGGAATCCTGTTTTTGTCTTCCAATTTGATTACAGCCTTCCTTGGAGGGCACCTGGCATCTGGGGCAAGAAACACTGAAGAAAATGGCGTCGGCTGATGCTTATGTACTCCTGCCACTCTGACGTCGGAGAGAAATGCGACATCAGCCGACGTCAGATCCAGACTTTGGAATCCGGCCGACCGAGGGCTGCCTGAGGCAGGACAACCCACATGTTATGACTGCAGTTGCATGTCTGTCAGACATCTACATTTATGGTAGGTACAAAACTGTACTTTCTCTGTGCTTCCCTTTGGCTTATCTACTGCTCACAGTTTTCACAGAATGCCTGGCTCCAGCCATTTCCTTTTGCAGAGATAGAAATATTCAAATTTACCCCTACTGAGACGACTGCCTTATTCAGGCAAACAGCCAGGAAAAGCTGCTCAAACACCTGGCCTTTGTAAAGAGTCTACTAACCTCCCTAGGGTACACAGTCAACAAAAGGAAATCAAAACAGGTGCCCATCCAAAGGATAATCTTCCTGGGAACAAGTCTGGACACAGCATCCCAGATGGCATACCTTACACTAGAGAAACTAATTTTCTTGTCAGCCTACTTCTCTCAACTGGCCACCAGGCCCCAGCTTTCTGCAAGGAAAATCCTGCAAGCTCTGGGGTTCATGTCATCTTGCATACTCCTCATTCCATATGCCAGACTGCATATGAGGAAACTTCAGTGGTACCTAAAGAGCCTTTGGTGTCAACACTCTCAAGACTTGGAAACTCTGCTACCTATAAATCCTTGCCTCAGAAAGGAATTTCTTTGGTGGGCAACAGCATGCTCCCACAACAAGTGGCTGCCCTCACCACACCGTGCCACCCAGACCCTCACCACAGACACATCATACTATGCTTAGGGTGCACACCTGCATACAGGGCCAGTGGACCCCACAACAAATCCTCCTGCACATCAGTCAAAAGAGATCATGGCTGTGCAGCATGCCTTGATAGCTTTCAAACCCCTTCTCGCTCCAGGGGTTCTCCTGATCAAAACAGACAACACCACTGTGATGTGGTACATCAACAAGCAGGGAGGGACTCACTCCTGCCCTCTATGCAGGCTGGGCATGACCCTTTGACTCACAGCCTCTTCCATGCAAATACACCTGTTAGCACAATACCTAACAGGCTCTCTCAACTCCCTGGCAGACCAATTAAGCAGAAACATTTTGGACCCACACGAGTGGCAGCTCAACAGAAGTACCTTCTTCCTAATAACTCAGAAATGGGGAACCCCGAAGGTTGATCTCTTTGCCTCCCACACCAACCATCAGCTCAGCAAATTCTGCACCAGGGAGCATCACTGCATGGCTTGGAAAGTGGATGCCCTGTCCTTACCCTGGGTCAACCTCTCAGTCTATGCCTTTCCTCCCCTATCTCTCATCCCCAGGGTACTGTTCAAAATAAGGGAGGAAAAAACAAGGACCATTCTTATAGCTCCAGACTGGCCCCAAAAGCACTGGTACCCCTTGCTGTGCAGCCTGTCCCCGCTGCCTCCATGACACCTTCCTCAGATTCCAAACCTCCTAACCCAGAGGGAAGGGGAATTTATGCATCCCCAAATGCAGACACTCAATTTGGCAGCTTGGCTTATTCCCTAAACCTGAACCAATCTGCCATCCTCAGTAAACAGGTTCTGGATGTTATCCATGAGGCCAGACGCCCTAGCAGCAGAAGGTTTTATGCAGATAAATGGAAAAGGTTCTGCACCTGGATCCAGGCTAAGGGGGCCAATACAGCACAGCCCTCCATCCCTCTCATCTTGGATTACTTAGCTGACCTACTACACAGTGGTGTCTTTCTCCTCTATAAAAATTCATGCCTCTGATATTTCTGCTCATTTTCCCACTGAGCAGCCCCTTTTCTCACACCCTTTGATCAAACAGTTCCTCAGAGGCGTTAGCAACTTGAGGCCCCCCAGAAGGGCACCAGCACCAGCTTGGGACCTTAACTTTGTCTTGGAAAAGCTCACCCTGCCTCCTTTTGAACTGGCTTCTTCTGCAGAGCTACAATTTCTCTCCTGGAAGACAGCCTTCCGTCCGGCCATCACTTCAGCCAGACGAGTCTCTGAGCTGCAAGCACTCATGGCTGTGGAACCCTTCGTCATCTTACATGCAGACCGGGTATCCCTCAGACCTAACCCATCCTTCATGCCCAAAGGTGGTGCCCACTGTGGCTCTCAACCAATCTATTCATTTGCCCACCTTCTTTGCTAATCTCCAGAACAAAGGGGAAAGGATTCTTCACTCTCTAGATGTGCACAGACAGCTCAGATACTATCTGGACAGGACTAAACCCTTCAGAAAGTTTGATCAATTGCTGGTTAGCTGTGCTACAGGGGCAGAAGGCAAAGCCATCTCCAAGCAAACCATTTCCAAATGGCTGGCACACTGCATCCATTTCTGCTACAAACAGCATGGTAAGCCTCCCCCCAAGGTGGTCAAGACACACTCCACCAGAGCAGCCTCCAACTCTGCCGCTTTCCTCAGAGGAATTCCCACCAGGGGACATCCTGGAGACTGCCACTTGGACATCTGTTCACTCTTTTACCAAGCATTACCACCTGCCTCTCTTCTCCAAATCCAGGGCAGGGTTTGCCTCTGCAGTCTTGCAGGGCATCCTAGCCAGCCCCTAGCTTCCTTGACTGCCTCCACCCATTTCCTCAGCTTTGGGAATCTACCCAAATGTGATGACGGCAACAGTGAAACATGAAGAACATAGTACAGTTGTGTACACTTACCATAAATGTAGATGTTCGAGTGTATTCACTGTTGCAGTCCTGGTTTCCCTCCCTCCATTCCCCTTTTTTTCTCCTTCTGCTTTTGTTATCATTCTTCCTTGTTGTTCTCCTTTCCTTACAAGGGACATATTGGTATTTATTTTCCACTGGTGGGGTTCTTACACCAGAACATGGCCTCCTACTTTGGGGGCTCCTAACAGGTTAGGGCAAGAAAAACTGATGTAATGGTGTCGGCTGCCTTACCTCATGCCACTGACGACCTGACATCAGTCCTCAAGTGACAGCAACCAACGCAGAAATACTAAGTCTCTGGTATTCGGCCGTCTGAGGTCTACCCTGGCAGGGATAACCCAAATATGATGACTGCAACAATGAATACAGTTGAGCATCTACATTTATGGTAAGTGTACACAGCTGTACTTTCTCACTAACCTATCCTTTTCCCAATTAGCTACTGATTGGTTTCACAACTATCTAACTGACTGCCAACAATCAGTTGTCTGGCATAATGACCTATCTCCTCTACTTCCTGTAACACTCTTGTGTCCCGCAAGGCTCCATCCTTGGTCCCCTGCTATTCTCACTCTTCACCAATGATCTATTCACAGCCAGCAGGCTTGCTTCTCTTGTACAGTATGCAGATGACTCCACCCTCATCTGCTCAGCCACAACTATACAGGAAGCCTTTTCATCTGTAGATAACTGGCTATCTAATGCCCAGTTATTACTCAACCCAAGCAAGACTAAACTCCTTATCTTTCAACCCACTAAATCTAACCCGATTATCCCCCACTTTAATATTCTAGCCAAAGACAATACTGTCATCTTCCCAACAGAACACACCAAACTATTTGGTGTTGAGATTTAATAACAATCTTAGATTTGACACTCACATTTCTCTTACCATTAAAAAGGTTCACAAAAAACTAGGTGCATTGCACAGAAACAAACAATTCCTCACCAGGACAGCCAGAATTTCTGCTGCCAGTTCCCACCTAATCTCCACTTTACTCTATGCCTCTCCTATACTTATCTACCTTAGACAAACAAATGTAAACAAGCTCAAGGCTTACTACAATAAAATTGCTAAGTTTGCCACTAGTGCATCTTATCGCAGCCACCACTGTATCTCACTTAGAGAACTTGACTGGCTTGAACCCCCTCAACTTCTTCACCTGGATCAACTCTCCCTTGACCACAAGTTAGTAAACCATCCTCTTAAAGTCCCATCCCTTCAAAACCTTCTCCAGACCTACTTCTTCACTAGACCTCTACACTCCAGCAGCAAAAATCTACTTCTAGTGACCAAACCCAAGAACTTGGCAGGAGAAGCACTATTCTCATGTATCATATCCAGATTATGGAATAATCCCCCCTATAACCACACTACCTTCTTGCAATCACTTCAAGACTGCAGTAAAAACTCACTTGAAAAGTCTCTGATTATGCCAGTGCACCAATCTTGACTGGTAACCCTCCTTTTACCTCCCCTTCCTCTCCCCTCCCCTAGCCACTGTGCCTCACACCATTTGATCATTGCATTCCTTCCTCTGCAGGCTCTGGCTCACCCTTTACCTTCTCCTCCCTTCCTCACTGAACCTCTCAGACCTATTATAACATGCTTAACTACCTCACTTCATCTCAACTCCAAATACGTATCCAACTGACTTACACCTAACTTCCTCTCACTACCACATATATTACTCATTCAATCTCCTCTATCTTCCCCTTCCATCCCATTAGCCCTTCTAGCTTGATCCACCTTCGTGTGGAGCTTCTGCTTTATATCTGCTTGAGTTTAGTGCAATCTTTGTATATAAGATTTGGGTATATGAGTTTAGAACAGTATCTGTTTGAGCTTAGTACTATCTGTATATACATCCTACCTTTATTCCTAGCTTTTAGCTAGATATTGGTATATCTGTTCATTACTTTGTTTCATATTGTATGTATAGCTAATGTTTGTTGCAGTATGTATTATTTGCTATTGTATGTATATTCAGTTGTTCTTCATGTACTCTGCAGCTCATTTATTGTTCTGTGGAGCTTTTCTCCCTGGGCCTTTACTGAAAAAGGAGCTGTGTGCAGTTGGAATTTCTTGGCAAACAAATGTAAATAAATAATTATAAAAAAAGTTTAATTTCCTTATTCTCCTTTCTAGTGCTTTTTATTGTAGCACTGTCAACCTTATCTCCTGTCATGACTGACAGACAGGGTTTAAGAAATGCACTTCTTGTGGGCATAAAATTCCAAACTCAGGATGCCCACAAGAAGTGGGTTTATTGTCTCAGAGCTGCCCATTTGGAAACCAACTGCAAAATTTGTGCTAGTTTTAATCCTAGGACGTTGGCTGACCGACACAACAACTTAGTCCTAAAAGGTATCCTTCCTTCTGCTGCAAGATCTCCTTCTGGGGCTCAAACCCCTGGTAATTCTACAAACTCTGCTCCACTGGAGACCAGAAAATGCTCCCACCATAGGTTCATAGGTTCATACTAGGCTATCTGCCCTAGGGCATTTATAAGCCTAGCCCAGAGTTTTGTGGCTTTCGCCACCCCTTTAGTTTGAAGGATACTATGCCCATTATTTTGCTGTGCCTCTGTCAAGCAGTGACACTGAGGTTATCCCTGGGGTATATCTGCGATCTCCCATCCATTGGTCAAGATTTCTCTTGAACAAAGCCAGCGAGGTGCTCTGCCTCACATGTACCGGGATTTTGTTCCACAGCATAGGGAGTCTTTGGGTGATGAATCTGTCCCTCCAGCACGTCCTATTAATAGCCGTGTTGAGGTTTAAGTCTCTTGCCCTTGTAGTTCTGATGGATTTAGATATTTTGAGGTGAAGCATGTTCATTAATTCCGGGTTGGACATGGCCTTGTATGTCAGGCACAGGTCACCTCTGAGCAGACGGTAAGCGACTGAGTAGAGCTGGAGTTCCTTCAGTCGGGCAGCATAAGACATATTTTTGAGACCCTTTATCCTTTTGGTGAGGAACTTTTGGGGCCTTTCCAATTGCTGCAGGTGTCGGGTCAGATACATTCCGAATGGGGCATTGTACTCAATCATTGGTCGGATGAGTGATGAGTACAGGGGAACGATGACCTCCCTTGATCTAGATGTGAATCCCTTCATGATCAGGTGGGCAATATAGAAGGTCTTCCTAACTACTTTGGCAACATGAGTGTCAAACGAAAGGTTACTGTCAACCTGGGTCCCCAGGTCCCTGATAACCTCTAGTCCCCTAGAACTTTGTTGGAACCATAAACAAAAATTAAAAAATCCTTGGTTTAGATGTCACAAGACTTTAGATCCAGGCATTATAATGGCAGCACTACAGCTCCTACCTCAGATCCCAGACCTTCACATACGAAACCTGGCACCTCACAAAGTGTTTGCTCACCAGAGTTAATCCTGGATCCAGTTTTCCTACTGTGCACTGTCTCTTTTTGCAGACTCCCAAGAAACCTTCCAGGCTACAGTCCACCACATCCTCCAGGTTCTCTAGACATTTATCAGAAGTGGATGTGGATAGGATGATGCAAAACTTTCTCAGAGCTCAGATCCAGATGGGGGTCATAACAGCTCCATCCCCTATTGGATCCATGAGTCATCCAACCACTTCTCATAAGATTCTTTCTCCTTCTCCGATCCTTCCCACAGTTTTGGAGACCTAGGATCTAATAGCCCTGAGAGATCCAGAGTCAGATCTGAAGAAAATGTATTCTTTGACTCCGACAGTATTGTGTACTAGTTCCGCTCTTATGCCTTTGGAACGGATCCAGGAGCTGAAGTGTTCGCATCGGATCCATGGGGCCAGGATCTACTTTGATGGTATTGGATCCATCCTTGCCCCTCGGAGCCTTGATTTTGGACAGATCCGGCACAGATCTGGTATGAGTCATGGTCTACCTGCACTAGAAGTCTTGGCTGCAGTGTGAGGAGTCATAGCTTTTCTGGGCCAGTTTGCCTTCAAGGTCATGGAAAGGACTTTTTCCTCTTTCTAGAGAACTGATTTCTCATCTCTTGGATCCAATCCCTATTCCCTCTTTGGTTCCGAGCTCTGAGTTGATCAGGCCTATTCCAGATGGACAGCCAGTTCCAGCTAGCTTCCAAGCAGTTCTTTTAGAGGAACTCCCTCTTTCTTCAGATACCTCCCCTGAACATCCCTGGAGGAGATACTTCGGAAGAGAACGTACAAGAGGAGACACATGCTGTAGATTCCTTTTTGGAATCTCTCACATAGGATACCGATTTCAGTGAAGGAGAAGAGTCCCCCAGATTACTATCAGATGATATCTCCTTTGGAGATGTCTTAGAGATCCACAGACAGAAAGTTGGTCGTTGTTCTGAAAATCCCTCTCCAGAGGAGTCAGTATTTTTGGAAGGTTTTGGTTCTTGTCCATCTCTATCATGGGTTACCCCCCCAGCAGATGAACTCATTGATTTAATTTCCTGCTAAGCTTGGAAGGAGACGGATACTGTCGAACCCATTCCAAAACAACCTGACAAATTCTTAGCTGCTCCCAAGGATAGACCCCACCGCAGCAAAAGCACTAAAAATGAGCTAGCCGAACAGAACTCTTCTTTCCATCCACCAGACAAAGAGTGTAGAGTGCTGGACAGATTTAGAAAGTGAGTCTTTGCCTTGGCAACCTTCGGCTTGAGGTTTCTCAATTATCTGGCACATCTAACAAGACTACAGAAAGACTTGACTAAGGAGCTATCAAGTTCTCTCTCTACTTATCAAATTCTGTCTCTGAGCCCATGTCTGCAAAGAATTTTAAGAGAACTTCCTCTCATCTGGCCACTCTATTGTCAATTTCCAGTGCTTCCATGAGTTGATCTCTTATGCAGCTGAAGGCAGCTCATGGGCTGCTGGTTCAGGCATAGCCATAAGGAGACATGGCTGAATGTGACTGTGCGGCTTTGCCGAGCCTTTTAAGACATCTTTCATCAATGCCCTTTGATAGCACATCCTTATTTGATCCATCAGTTAAAGAGCTGTTTACCTGCAGCAAACAAGAAGGGAAGAAGACTCTCTCTTCTCTAGGAATCAAGTTTTCTACCCCTCAATGAACCTTTTTGTAGGAATCAAAGAGGTGGTAAGAAAATGTGGTTCTACAAATCTCGGGAATCTTTCCAAGATTCATTTAGGGACAATTCCTCCAGAGGCAGAGGAGGCAGTTCCAATAGCAGATGTCACCCTAGAGGCAGAGGATGCCACAAACTCAGGGTTTCCTTGATTCCTTTCCAGATAGTCTTTTCCAGCACTCCTGAAGTGCTGCCCGACTGTGGAAGTAGCTGGGGGATGATTGTCCTTGCACCCAGACTCCTGGACAAATATAATAGTAGATTCATGGGTGCTAAAATTAATATCCAGAGATTATTCCATTCCATTTTTCCAACTCCCTATTTGCAAAAGGAAGAAGCTTTCTGACGTTACACCCAATTAGAGGAAAATGGCAGCACAAGAAATTCAAACGCTGCTAGACAAAGGAGTCATCCAAGAGATCCTGCAAGACCAAATAGGATTCAGAACTTATGCATGCTTCTTTTTAGTGCCTAAAAAGACAGGGGACCTCAGACTAATTCTGGATCTTAGCAAATTGAATCAGGATATAAAAAAGTCAAAGTTCCGAATGGTCACGGTTTAGTCCATTCTGCCATTTCTTCGCAAGGACAATTGGATGTGCTCCATAGATCTTCAAGCTGCAAACTATCTCATCAAAATAAACAGGAGCTCCAAAAGACATTTGCACTTTTGGCCGTGAGTCAGTCATTACAAATTCAAAGTCCTGCCCTTTGGACTCACCACAGCCCCCAGGGTGTTTACCAAAAGTATGGCAGTGTTGGCTGCTCCCATGAGGCTCAAAGGATTCTGAGCGTTTTCATATCTGGACAACTGGCTGCTCAACACCTACCTATACATCTACTTCAACAATCCAGGGACAGTTTGCTGGAGATTTGCCAGTCACTGAGGATAACAATAAATTATGCCAAATCAAAGCTGACACCAGTTCAGAGCTTGAAATTTATTGGTGCACATCTGAACATAGCAACGCAGATTGCATCATTACCAACTCATTACATAAATACACTCAGATCTCAGGTTCATCAAATTCTTTCCCACCCAGCCAGATTCATTCTTCAAGCGCTGGGATCTGTGGCAGCAGCCATAGTATTATTTCCCTTAGCACGATACTATATGTGTGTTCTTCAGTGGTCTCTAGCTCTTCCGTGGTCTGTTCTTTGATAACCCCTATCTTTTCCAGTCAAATTTACTCTGATTTGCAAATGCCACATCCAGTGGTGAATCCAGTAGGACAACATTTGTCTAAACTGATCTTTGTTTTACTGACCCAATGGCCACAGTGCCTATGGATGCCTCCCAACTGGGGTTGAGAGGTACTTTTCTTGGGAGGGATGGTCCAAGGCATGTGGTCCCCCCAACAAACCAATTCACATATCAATGTACTGGAGATAAGAGTAGTCCTATTGGCGTTGCAGGCATTTCAAGATGCTCTTCCTCTAGGGACTATTGCAGTTCAGACTGACAACATGTCTGTTACATCACCAAACAGTGGGGAACCCAATCTTACCCTCTTTGCAGGAAGGCCATGAGAGTGTGGCAGTGGGCAATCTACTAAAACCACTTTTTGGTTGGAAAGCACATACTTGGGAAAAACAGCGTGTTAGGCGACAAATTAAGCAGCTCCATTTTGATATTACACGAGTGGTCTCTCAGACAGTCTGGGTGGAAGAGATTTTTCCTTGTTGAAGCCAACCTTCCTGTGACTTTTGGTTTCCCCCACAAGAAGTACAACAGGTATTTTGCCCTGATCCCCCCTCACACCCTCAGGGTGAGTCACTGGGAGATGCTCTAAGCCATGTTTAGCCATCCAGTCTCCTGTATGCCTATCCTCCACTTCCCTTGATTCCCAAATTTCTACAGAATGAAATCCGGTTGAAAGGCTCAGTCATTCTCATTTCCCCTTATTGGCCTGGACAGGTGTGGTTCCCCTTCTTTGTTATCCTCCATGGATACTGTAACCCCTTCCAGATCTGTTGTCACACCCTTCATTGATGAGCCATCCCAGTATCAAGGCCCTCAAACTGACGGTATGGTTTCTTCATTTCTAGTAATGGTCAGACAGCCCAGGCTTTCCTCCCCAGTACATACTGTAATAATATCCTTGCAAAAAGATTCCACCAATCAAGTTTACAAGTGTAAGTGGAAAAGTTTCTCCCTCTGGGCATTGAAAAATGATGTTAACCCTTTTTCTGCCTTGGTTTCCGCTGCCCTTGAATTGTTTTATTTATTTATTTATTACATTTGTTGACTGGGTATGTCCGACTGGGCCAGAGGCCCATTTTCAGTGGTGACCTGGGGAGAAAAGCTCCACAGTAATGCAAACAACAAATAAAACAGTAACAGCAAACATTAGTACAATAGAATTATTTACAGCATCAAGAAACAGTACAATGCAAGGTCCTGTGAAATATTGAAGACCCAGGGAGAAAACTCCACAGTAGCACAACACAGTCAGTAGTAGAACACAATCAAGTAACAGTAAATATAATACAATCAGTAGAATTGTACAATTCCTGTTGCAGTAACAACCAAATGGCAGTAGATATAATACAATCTGTAGAACTGTACAGTTACAGTACAGATGAGAAACACTAGATAGTATGCGGGTTAAAGTTAGAAGGTAAGGTGAGAAAGGTAAAATAAGAGTGGGAAAATAGATTAACCTGGGGAGTGGCCGGAGCACGGCCAGTGTCTAATAAGGTGTTCCTTTAAGAGTGATTTGAACTGGTCATGTACTGGATTTTTTGTTATTGTGTCTGGAATGGTGTTCCAGAGTTTGGCTATTTTGTGTGAATAGAGGGAGTCGCCATGTTGGTTGTGGGAGGTGGATACCTTTAGTAGGAGTTTGTTGGAAGATCTGAGGGATCTACTGTTAGTATTAGGTTGAACTAAAGAGGAGATGGCAGGATAGTTGATTGAAAGATAGAAGGTTGGGGAGCTCTAGCCAGTTTAATATTGAAAGAGCTGAGTAGTGGGGGGATCTGTGTGGGAGATTTGTGGCAAATTTACAATCTTGTGGTAACATGATTCTAGATCATTGTGGTCAGATTTTTGAAGGCTAATAAATATGAGAGAGCTGTAGAGAAGGGTATATAGGTGTATGCGAGGAGTGGCTAGCTTGGCAATGGGATTTAGAAATGGTTTGGCCTTGTAAAGGGTACCTAGTTTGATGTGGACTTTTTTGATGGTTTGGGCTATATGTATGTCAAATTTGAGGTTGTCATCTATGGTAACACCTAACAGTTTAGTGTGGCTAGTGGGGGTAATATTGGTACCATTTGCAGAGATGATTGATAGAGGGGTTTTTTTGTAATTGAAAACTATGATTTTTGGTTTTGTTGGGATTTAAAATGAGTTGATGTTGGGAGAGTTAAGATTCAATGTCCTGAAAAGAAGATTGCATTTTTAGTTGGAGTTCTTGGATGAGGGGGCTGAACAGATAAGGGTAGCATCATCTGCATACTGTACTATGGAGGCATGTTGGGTTGCTGTACTGAGGCTGTTTGTGAATTTGTTGAAGAGAGGTGGACCAAGAATGGACCCTTGGGGTACATCCACAGAGATGGGGAGTAGGGGGGAAAGAGAATTTTCCCACTTTGCAGCCTATTGATGGTTGGAAAGATAGCTGCGGAACCAAGTTAGTGAGGATAAACTAAGGCCGTAGGAAGATGGTTTATTTAGTAGAAGCTGGTGGGATGCAGTGTCGAAGGCTTTTGACATGTTGAGGAATATGGAAGAGACATGCAGACCTTTGTTCATGAGGTGGTGGATGGTGTTAGTGAAGGCTAGGAGGGCAGTGCTGGTACTGTGCTTAGGTCTGAAACCATGCTGAGAGATGGAAAGGAGGTTATTGTTAAGAAGTGGTTTATGAGGTGGTTATGGATGCATTTTTCTAACATTTTTGTAAGGGGGAGTATGGCTATGGGACGATGGTTAGTTCTTTGGAAGGGGTCACCTTTGTGGAGAGGTATAATATGAGATATTTTCCATTAATGGGGTATGGGATTGAAGGGGCTGCAAGTTTCAGAAATTCATTAGGGAGTTTGTCTGCAGCTGCGCAGCATGGTTTGTGTTTGGACAAGAAAGTTTTTATGTAATTAGTTTGTGTGGGTGAGAAGGAGAAAGGGCTGTGATTTTGTATGACTGGGGTGGGCAGTGAGTGACTGGGTTGGTTGGTTGTCTAGAAGGGAGGTGACAGTGTTGTTGAAGTGGGTGTTAACTTGAGTTGAGACAGGGACAGGGTCATTTGAGGTAGCAGGATGGGGGGTACATCCTAAGTTTAGGAGTTGGTTGATGGAAAGCCAGAATTTTTGAGGGTTGTTTCAGTTGTTTTGCTGACAGGATTGGAAGTATACTTGTTTGTCTCTTTTTATTTTTTTCTTAAGTTTCTTAATTGTTGGTATTTAAGGAGGTTAGCTTTGTTTTTGGATGTATGATAAGCTGACCAGGCTTTGTCTCTTCATCTCATTAGTAGTTTGGTTTCTTTGGATAGCCATGGGAGGGGCTTGGTCCTAGTACAAACTTTTCTGGTAGGGGCTAGATTATTAAAAACTGTGAGGAAGATTTTGTTGAAGTACTGAATATCCTCATCTAATTTTAGGTGCGTAAGTGGGAACCAGTTACATTGTTGTAGTAGAAGGTTGAAAGTAGTGGGGGAGAACTTTTTCTTGGAAGTGATGTATTTGTAGAGGATGTTGCTTTGGGTGTACACACTTTTTTCCTATAAAAAAGGTTGGATAATGATCACTGAGTGAGTCCTGTAGGCACCCGGCTAAGAAGCCTAGGCTTGGTTTGTTAGAATCCAATCGAATGTTGACTGTTTGTTAGAGTATTTGTCAACACAAGTTGGGCAGTTTATTGTTGGGTTGAAGTTGAAGAGATTAATACAATTGGATGGGTTATTAGTAGTGCAGCAGTGCCAATATAAGTTGAAGTCACCAAGAACAATAGCTTCTTGTGTGAATTTAGTACCTGCCCAGGATAGTAGGTATTCTATAATGGGAAGGTTATTACTGGGTGGGAGGTAGGTGACTATTATTGCTTTGTTGGGGGTGATTTCAATGCAGGTAATTAATATTTCAGAGTTGGGTAGATTTGGAGGAGTACAGCTTAGTTGGGCTACGTTGAGGGTATTTTTAAACATAACTGCAACTCCACCTCCACGCTTGTTGATTCTGTCTGCTCTTATGATGTTACAGCCTATTGTTAGAATTTCACTGTCCTTAATGTGGGGCTTTAACCAGGTTTCTGTTAACACAGCTATATCTGGTGAGTAGGTGGATAGGGTAGCGTGGAACTTACTGGTCTTGTTTATGATGCTACAGAGGTTGAAGTTTAACAGGAGTAGATCTGAGGTAGAGGCTTTTTGGAAGGGAGGTAGGGATGTGTGTGAGGAATAGATTAAGTACAGGTGGTGGGAGTGGGGATTGTGGAAGATAAGTATATGTTGTGTATAGTTGTTGTTGTAGCCTGTGTTGGGATGGATGTCTGCTTGAAATTTTATTTGGGTAATGGAGTGAAGGAGAAGTTTTTGTTTGTTAGTTTGAAGTATTTGGGTGTTGGGGATGTAGAATAGTGGGTGTGTAAGTGTTTGAGAGGAGAGAGGTTGAGTGGTTGAAGAGTTGGCTTATCTTACTATATGTGTGGAATTGAGAGTGGAGTGTGGGAGTGTAGGTGATTGGAAGTGTTTGACATGGAGTGAGTGGGAGGAGGTGAAGTTGTAGGTGAGGTATAGAAAGTGGAGAAGTAGAGTATTAGTGAGAATGATGTAGAGGTAACGCATGGTAGTTGGGAGGGGTTGACGATGGGAGGATAATTGGAGAAAGAGAGGGGAGGAGTTGGTAGCTAGGTAATGCAGGGGTTCTGGGAAGGTGCTGAGGATTGGTTGTGGTGTGGTAGGGGTGTGTTTAGGCTAGGTATAAATGAAGTTAATGTGGAGGGGTGTGGTAGTGGGGGTAGGGTAGGGGAGTGGAGTGAGCCCGAGGGCAGCGAGGGTGAAAGGAGCTGGTTGACCCAGAGACAGGACTCGGGGCCCTTCAGAGACAATTAGCCAGGTAAGAATGATAGTAACAGTTTTGCAAGTACAGAAGCAGAGGGGGAGTTATGTAGAGCTAGGGAGTGTGTTAGTAACAGAGACAGGCAGGCAATTAACTTTGCAGACAGATAGTTGCTGTTGGTAGAAGGAGTAGAGAGAGGGGAGAAAAGCTGATAGGGCAAGTATGAGAAACAGGGAGAAAACAAAACTGAGGCAAGGTACTACCAGGTGGGATTTGGATGGGGATGTAAGTTCCAGTAACAGAAGAATGGAGGCAACCAGAAGATAGAGTAAACCATGTTTTAGAGAAAGCTCTGGGATAGTTAGAGGTTGAGCAAGGAGCAGAGAGGGAACAGCTGCTGCAGATAAGACCTAGGCTTAATGGGGATGTTGGAGCAGGTGGGGTGAGCTATATACTGGGAGTGTTAGCCTGACGATAAGGGCAACTAGCCGGGGCAGGGTTCTCCAGTACAAGTACAGTACCATAAAGTCCACTTTAGAGAGCATACACTGCCTTAATGGATTCCGACAGGGACTGCCCGTTTACTTTGAGGTCAGGTTCTTGCTTGAGAGGGTGGGTGTCATGTAGAGCTTTTAGCCACGTATACAAGAGCTAAAAGGGGAGAGAAAATGGGTTAGATAAGGAGCCACAGCAGGACAGCACAGGTATAACATTATTCTAGTTGACTGAATAATTATGGCAGGGTGTTGAGTAACCTAGGAAAAAGACACACAGAGCCCAAGCAATTGTATATACAATGGGTAACAATACTGTAAGCCTAGTAAGTTACAGCTCAGTAATATTTGCATGCATAAAGGTCACATATGTAGTACATTTAACAGTGGTAAATTGCAGATGCTACATACAATGCAGGTAAAATAAAATAATTTAGACTCCTTATCAACTTGGTTAAATAAAGCCTGATAAAGACCATGAAGTGCAACATTGTTGTAGCTTTCAAACAACTTGGCAACTGCAACCACTAAGAACCATCAAAGCAGTGGAGCTTTCTCTGTATGGGTATAACACTAGCACAGGGTCTGTTAGCATGCAGTTATGACTCTCTGTTCATAAAGCATTAGTGTCTATTCCATTAACTATAGCATGGTAGTTATGCTGAGCTATTTGTTTGTCAGGTGAAGTACAAAATGCCTGAGACAGCTCCCACAATCACACAAGTAAGGCCTTATGAGCCTAAAGCATGTGTCTGTTGAACAGCTGCTGGTTACATTTTACAGTGTAGACTTGTTTGCGAATTATGTAATAGTTATTAGTAATGTCGCAAACAGAGTAAAGTACCCTAGGCAGTAGATAAGTTATAAAGCTTTCTGTCTAAAGAATGAGCTAGTTTTTTCTGTGATTAAATTGCATTTGGCTGCCATGCCTAATTTTCATACAGGCTAAAGAAGTTATTTTGGGGCGTCTTCCAAGTTATGTAAAGGTTTTCTTAAAGGCATTTTTCTCCTTAGACCACCAATAAAGGATCCGTCACAGCCCTGGAATCTGACAGTCATGCTGCAAGGCTTAACTCAAAAACCCTTTGAACCTTTAGCAAAAAATGACCTAAACTTTCTTTTATGGAAAATGGCCTTCTTAGTAACTATTACTTCTGCAAGAATTTCTGAACTCCATGCTCTTTCATCAAAGACTCCCTACATTGTTTTCCATAAAGACAAGGTTTCTCTATGAACAAACCCTTACTTTTTACCCAAAGTAGCTTTTGAATCAAGCATTAATCAACTCGTTCATTAACTGGTTGTAGATCAGTGTGTATATTGGACCTAATCAGCCAATGTAGCTACACAGCACGTGCATATAAGTTACTGAACATGTGCAAGATTGGTGCCATTTTGTGTAGTCAGTCATTGTGAATGTAAGCTTGAATGAAGATGCACGTGTGTGTGTTAGAAGTAACAAGTCAGTCAGTAAGCATATGCAGTACAAAGAATATGTCCATGTTACAGCTCCTGATGTGTGTGTGTATAATAAATGACTTGAATGCATACTCAGCCTTAGTGTCTCATTTGAATACACAAAACATGTGACATGGTGTCAGAATGGGATCAGAAGGTGGAGCAGCTTGCCAAACCATGAGGCACGCAGTTAGAAGTGGAGTAATATCCAGGAGTGAACTCGCCCAACAGGTCAGCGGTTATTCGAAGTTGCTTAAATTAGTTTCAAATGATTTTCAGTCATCAAACGTGGCATAGCATTCAAAGTGTTCCAAATAATTTCTGAGATGTTCGAAATGTCTGAGATAGTAGCGTAATATTTAAAGTGTTTGAAATAATCTGTGAGATGTTTAAAATGTTCGAAAAGGCTAAAATGTATTAAGTTTTTCACACCGCCTGACTTTTTCACAGTAACTAAGGCTTTTTGAAGTGAGAGTGTTCGAGGTATTTGCAGTGTTAAAGTAAAGCATTTTTGGAGAGGTTGTTGTGCACTTGAGCAAAATTACAAGTACCAGGCCTATACTTATGTTTAACAGAACTTTTTTGTTATAGCCATCGGGATTTCACAGAGCTGAACTGCTGGTGTTTGATAATAATATTGCTGAGAATTGGCGAGTGTTTTAGTAAGAGTATAATTTCATACAGGCTGCATTTTCTAATAAAGACGCACGTACAAGAGGATTTTTACTTCCTAGTTTAGCTGGCCCTAAAACCATTGAGTGAGAGCGTTCGTTTGTGTATGCACCTGCTGCGTATACGGGGGGGGGGGCATATTGTGATACAGGCTGAAACGCAGTAAGACCCTGAGTGCTTAAAATGTAAATTTAGAGAAGTGTGTAACCCTCAAATGGATTTTACACGGGAAAAGCACAAATTTTCCATAAGAAATCAAAAGCTTGGTGAAACTATTGCAGCATATATTACTGACTTAAGAAATAAAGTGAAAACATGCAGATTTGGTATTCCACGAGATGAGCTGATAAAAGACAGTCTTGTATGTGGTGTTAATCATGATGCAGTGAGAAAGATTTTGCTTTGCGATAGTGAATTAACATTGAGCAAAGCCATTGAGATTTATCAAGTACGTGAGCTTACAGAAAAGCATACAAAAATGCTTACGAATGAGAAAAGCATGTTTGTAGTATCTGTCAGTGTGAATGTTGATAGTGTGCAGCAGAAAGTTAAGATGAAAAAGAAATATAAACCGAGAGGCAGTGCCACACCCAACCTCATTGTTAACTGTCACAATTGTGGAGGTAGCCATGAACCTAAACGGGAAAAGGGTTTAGCTTTTGGTCAGCAGTACCCAAATGTAAAAAGTGGAATAGTTTCAAAAGGCTTTGCAAGTTTAAAGTGTCGCAAACTTATATTAAAAGAAAGTATCTAAAGAAGCAAGTAGATCAGATAGAGACTGTAGCAAACTTTCTGTGTTGATGGTGTCTCTGATCTATGAAACAGTTAATATTGTATTTTTTCAGTTGTCAGCAAAGAGTGAAATATTTTGTACTGTCCAAATTAATGGGAAACCTGTAGAGCTTAAAGTAGACACTGACTTTAAGTGCAATGTTATATTAGCACAAATGTTTGCTAAAGTAAAAGCTGGTGAGAAACTTGATTCAGCAAAGTATGAAAACTAGTTGCTTATGGTGGTGAAGAAATTCAGACTGATGACACAGTAGTTGTTTCAAGCCATTCTGCTGGAAACACCTATGACTTACATTTTCACGTAGTCAAAAGACACGTGCAGTCACAGTTAGATCTCAAAGACAGTGTGAGAATGGGACTGATTTCATTTACTAAAGAGGTCCACCATGTAAGTCTGAATTTCAGCGATAGTTTACACAGTATATTTTTAGTGAATATGCTGATATTTTCAAAGACAAGCTTGGTAAACTTCCAGTCACATATTCCTTGAAATTAAACCATGAAGCAAGTCCAGTTGTTAGACCAGCATGGAAAATTCTAGTAGCAATGCTGAGTAAGGTAAAAGCAGAACTAGACAAAATGGTGAATTTAGGTGTCCTTACTCCAGTAGAAGAACTGACTGAATGGGTATCCTCCATGGTCGTAGCTAATAAGAAAAGCTCAGATGCTATTGGAGTATATATTTATCCATGAGACTTAAACAAAACAGTTAAGCATCCTCATCATCCTTTGCATACCGTAGAAAAGGTAGCCGCTCTCATGCCACATTCCACTGTTTTTTCAGTCTTAGATGCAAAAAGCTTTTTTGACAAATTTTGCTGGATCGCAAACCTTCATTGTTAACCACATTCAGTACACCATTTGGTAGATACAGACTTTTAAGAATATAATTTGGAATTAATTCTGCCAGTGAAGTCTTTCAGCATGGCATGGAACAAATTTTTTCTGGTTATCCATGTGCTGTTACAGTAGACAATGTTATTGTTGGAGGCAATGGTGAAGACGAACATGACAGAAATATCAGGAAAGTTCTAGATTGTGCACGTGAAGGAAATCTTAAACTGAATCCTCAGAAAGTTATTTATGTGGGACATTTGTTTACAAGTTCTGGCTTGCAACCAGATCTGTCTAAGCAAACAGCAGTAGTTGAAATGCCAGTTCCAGAGAATGTTACATCTTTACAACGTTTTCTAGGTATGGTCAACTATTTAGGAAAGTTCACCCCAGACTTGAGTGAGCTTTTTGCCCCATTTCGTGAGCTGACTTGCAAAAATGTAAACTGGTCCTGGTTGGAACAGCATCAAAGAGCATTTGATATTCTGAAGAAGAAAATTGCCAGTCCACCCACAATGAGATTTTATGATGTTCACACACTTGTAACTCTTTCTTCTGATGCTTTAAGGTACGGCCTTGGCACAGCATGTCTTCAAGAAGGCATACCCACTGCTTATACGTCAAGAACTTTAACTCAAACAGAGATGCATTATGCACAAATAGAAAAAGAAGTTTTGGCAGTAGTATTTGTGTGTTTGAAGTTCTGGCAGACCTATTCAAGTAGAGACTGATCACCAACCACTAGTGACAGATTTGAAAAAGCCAGTACATACAGCCCCAGCTCGATTGCAATGCATGATGTTAAAAGCTGCAAAAATACAATTTCAATATTGTTTACAAAAAGGGCAAATACTTGTACCTTGCTGATGCTTTGTCACATGCACCTCAATAAATGACAGAGCAGCATGAAAATGAAACAGCAGACTTTAAAGTCATGGAAGTTATACATTTTTTGTCATCATGGCTTGATAAACTGAGATATCACACAGCTTTAGACGCAATTCTCCAGAAGCTGAAAATGTTATCAGTCAAGGATAGCCAACACAACAAATCAGTTTACCACTTGACATTCAGTAGTATTTTCCTTACAGAGATGAGCTGCTGATGGAAGATGGAATGATCATTAAAGGTCCAAAAGTGGTAATTTCTAAAGCATTACAACAGGAATATATAAACATTTTGCATTGTAGTCACCCACCTACTGATTCAACCAAAAGAAGGGCAGTAGGCAGTGTATTTTGGCCTTCTGTTTCTGAAGATATAGAGAAGGAAACTCTAGCATGTTCAATTTTCAACAGCACCAGACTGCATCAACAAAAATAACTGCTACAGCTACACCAAATTTCTGAATTACCATGGTGGACAGTTGCTGTAGATGTTTTCGAATGGAATGGTCAGCATTACTTGGTGTTAGTAGACTCTTACTTGGATTGGTTTGAAGTTGACCTACTTCCTAACTTGATGTCCATCTCGGTCATTACAATATTGAAGAGACATTTTCTGTCTGTGGTAGACTGCACAAAGTCATGTCTGACAATGGTGCAGTTTACTAGTTAGCAGTTCAAGAAATTTGCTGTGTATTGGGACTTTATTCATACTACCAGTAGTCCTGAGTATCCACAAGTCAATGGTTTAGCTGAACGTGCAGTTTGTAGTGCAAAGTATTTGTTGGAGAAATCCAAAAGAGATGGTATTGATGTTTTCCTTAACTTACCCAATCTGAGAAACATTCTTCAAGACAACTTGCTTGGTTCACCTGCTCAAAGATTGATGGCCAGCCAAACACAAACATCTGTTCAAATCAGTAAACCATTGTTAGTACCAAAAGCAAAGACTAATAGAGTAGTGAAGGCTCAACTTTCGCTAAAACATCACTCACAAAAGTGGTACTATGATAAGACCAGTAAATCCCTTCGACCATTGTTACAAGGAGAAGTTGTGAGAAAGCAAATTTCCAAAGGTTATGAACATGTAGGAATTCTGAAGGACATTTGTGAGGAACTGAGATCTTGCATCATACAGTCTAAAGGAATGGATTACAGAAGGAATCGTAGACATGTGTTACCTGTGTCAGAACCAGTGCCACAGCAGATTGCCTGTGCCACTGACTCTGATTTCCAGAGTGACACATCAACTGTTTGAATTCAAAAGGACAGTGTGCTTTTTTCAAACAATTGTGATGTAAACCCAGATGTTCTGGTGTTGAATGAATCACCAGAGAATGTCCCTGTTGTAACTAGCTTGGGTAGAATTTGCAAACCCAATCCTAAGTACACAGCAACTTGGATTAAAATCGCTTATGTTTTGTTGAAATGTTAAAAATAATGTCTAGCTCTTAAATATGCCTTTGTTATTGTATTTTGCAGTGGCGAATAAAATTAGAGGGAGGATGTAGATCAGTGTGTACATTCAACCTAGTCAGCCACTGTAGCTAGACAACACATGCATATAAGTTACTGAGCATGTGCAATATCAGTGTCATTTTATGTAGTCATTGTGAATGTAAGCTTGAATGGAGATGCATGTGTGTATAAGTAACAAGTCAGTCAGTAAGCATATAAAGTATGAAGTATATGTACAAGTTGCAGCTCCTGATGTGTATGCATAATTAACAACTTGAACGCATACCCAGTCTCAGTGTCTCATTTGAACACACGAGATATGTGACACTGGTCTTCTCTCCAAATTTTTCAAATAAAGGAGAATACATGCAACATTTCCCAAATGGGCACAGAAAGTTATGTTTTATCTACACAGGACAGAACAAATCAGAAAATTAAGTCGGCTGTTTGTTTCATTCTCACAAAAAAGACTGGGTTATTCATTTTCTAATGTTGCTCTAGCTAAATGGATCACATATTGCATTTCTTGGATCTATTATCAGCAAGGCATTTTCCTATCTAAACCACTTCATCTGCTTTTTGTTCAAGAACATCTACTGATATGTGTGCTGTAGCCACGTGGTCCAGTGCACATACCTTTGTTACTCATTACAGATTGGATCTAGTATGCAGAAGTAGAGCTGGCTTTGGCTCAGTGGTACTCCAGAATATCCTTCCATGAGGGCCACCCAAGATCAGCATAGCTCGGGACACTGCCTCATGTGTTGAGGAAGAATGAAAAGGCCAACTTATGTTGTGGACTCACTATATCTAGCATCTGTATTGTCCATTTTCATTCTTCCTCAACTTCCCTCCCATCCATCCCCATCCTTAAATCTTCTGGAGGAATCTGTTGGATTATTTATTGGAACTTATAGTTCCAGGTTTGAGCCCTGTTCTCTCAGCTGTCTCTTTCTCTGTCTAATTTACAGGCACTTTATGGCAACAAACTAGATCTGAGGTATTGAGGCTGGACAAGGGCATTATGGGTAGAGGGAGGAGCTGGAGAGTTGGATCCAAAGTGTAGAGTATGTGGCTGAGTCAAATCAGAGGATTGGATCCAAACCCATGTGTTCAGGAAAAATGAAAATGGACAACACAGATGCCTAGTTATGGTAAGTACATAACTTACAATTTTCTGATGTACCTGAGAAGTTGGAAGAAACAGACTGTTTTAATTTTATGAAAGCACAAATAAGCAACTGGAATGGTATTCCACAGCTGGAGTTGTTAATTGAAAGGGCACATCATGTGTATGCTCCAAATCTGCCCATGAGAAAGCAGCCTAGACTTTTAATAGTAAAGATGTAATCTTACTAGCAGAAAGAGTTGATTCTGACTAAACTGTGGCAGAAGGGCAGTGTACTATAAGTGGGAGACAATACAGTATTTGTGGAAAATGATTACTCACTGTACACTAGGCAGAAGAGGAGTAAATTTAGTCCACTAATCAAGGAATGTCGAGAAGCAGGCATGAGATTCAAACTGCTGTATTCAGCTATTTTCAAAATATTCTTTCCTGGAGGGTAAAAAAATCATACTTTTGATGCAGAACATGCTAAGGACAGAATACAAAAGTTTGTTCAAGAAAACGTGAGCTATGAAACAGAAGGAGATTCTGCTTATTGTTCTTCTAGTAAGAAATTCCATAGAGAGATTGTGCCAGTGGTACCTTTTTCTTTGTTTCAAAGGAAAATGCTTGAGAGAGAGAAACAAGTCCAAGAGTTGACTAGACAAACCTAGAGTACGTTGGAAATTAAGCAGACTCTGGATTTGGGAGATTGATATCAGCAGGAAGAAAACCAGCAACTCAGAAATTGACAAATAAATGTGGGATTACAAAGCATTAATTATATTTGTGAAAAATGACAGAACAACAAAACCTGAAAATGTTGGACTATCTTGACATTGTTAAAATGTAGGGACTACAAAGCATAATTTTCCCTACTTCATGTTATTGATGTTTAGGAGAACATTTAGGAGAGGGGAGGAAAAGGAAGTTATCTGTAAGTAAAACAAAATGTTGTTCTTATTAGTAGTTTGATAATGCATGATATAGTCTGCATGCTGTAAAGTAAAGCTTTCTCACTTATTTTCAAGTGTAATAGGGATAATAAAGTAAACAGGTGCCCCTGTTTTTTTTTTTTTCTTTCTTTCTTTCTTCTCTCTTTTTCCTTGTTCAATTTTAAGAAATGTAGTCACTGCAGTATAAAAAAGAAGAAAAGTCTGGGTAAAAGAGCAATATACAAGAAACATATATGTGCTTTTTCTTACTCTTGCATAGGGGAATGTCTGGTTTAATGCCTTGGCTTGATCTAGTAACAAGTTTTAAGGGGGAGCAAATAAATAAAAAAGAACACTGAATTTAATAAAAGGTTTTCCTGTACCCATAGCTTTCAACAGAATCAGGGACAATCAAGTATTAGTCAGGGAGAGTCACTGACACTTTTAAAATATTAGCACTATTAACCTGAAACATTGACAGAATAAGAGAATGTGAATTAATATACGTTTTCTGAACTAAAATAAGTCTATGACTCTAATTACTACCATTATTTGTTAAGTGAAATTCACCACCTTTTCTCCAACAGTCACCAGTTTTAGGAGGGAATTAAGAGGGGCAAATCTAAAATTTGAGTCAAAATCAGGGACAGTTGAGAGGTGTGCCTCTAGCAAATAAATGAGTGCTTGTAGAGGCAACTGTGTATCTGGTTCTCGTGTCTCCGTGGAGACATTCTGATAATGGGCAATAAAAATAGAATAATTCCTTCTTTCAGTGGCTACGAGACAATTTTTTTGAAAGTGAAGGTGCTGATTTTAGTGTTTATTTGAACCAGCTGGCACCTTGGCACCCATAAAAAATCTACTGCCAATCATTAGCGGACTGGAGTTCTGCTGTGGCGACCCTTAACTGGGAAAAAGCCGATAGAAGAACCCTTGGGAACACGGGTTGAACTTGGCTAGACTTGTAAGGGCCCTGGGGCCATTAGTCTGATAACCTCCTATGATTCTATAGCTCAGAACTGGAATTTGATTTGCAGTAGTGAGGGCATATCTGAGGGGAGGTGCACAAGGGAAATTATAACAAAAGAGGGTAGATTGTTGAAGAAATTTATGAAAATATTTGGCATGTAAGATGTGAATTCAGCAGTAGGAGTTCAGAATGAATTTATGTATTGTTCCCCAACATAGACAAACTGGGCAAGGCTAGACAGAACTTGTATTTCACAGGAACATGTGCATTTAATTGAAGGTTTTGTTACACATTCAATAACTATTTCAGATCACTTGCCAGTAATAACTAAAATAAAAATGCAGGGTAATGAAATAAAAATGAGACACTTGCACTCTCTCATGTATCTGTTGAAAAGATCGTAATTTAAGGAATGAGTAGTAGAAATTATTTTGGAGTTATTAGAGAAGATAGACATTTGTTCTGAAAATACAGCTAGAGAGTGGGATAAAATTAAAGTGGAGTTTAAAAATAGGATGGAAAAAAGAAAGGGATATATAACTAAGAAGTAACAAGAATTATTTAGAGGGACTGACAAAGATTAAAGTATTGGAGAGTAGGGGAACTGTCACCGAAACAGAAGAGGAGCAATTACAGAATTCTCAACAGAAAATAAGGGATTACATTGATACTCTGCATGAGTTTAGCAGACAGCTGTTAAGCAACTGTTTTTTGATAATAACTCCAGAGCACAAAAACTTTTAGCCCAATGACTCAGGCAACAGAAAGTAGAAAGGATTGTCACCAAGCTTAGGAAGACTGTAACAAGGAAGATAACTAGAGATCTTGTAGAGGTTCTGGAAATATTTCAGAAATTTTATGAAAATCGGTATGAACACAGAAATATGGACATCAAGAAAATGTACAAATGGAAATGTTTATGGAAAATTAAATATGCCAAGGTTAGAGGTAGATGAGGTTGAATTACTAACAGGATGGGAGGAGATGAGAAAAAATGGTGACGTATAATCAATCTCCAAGAAAGTCCCTAGGAATAGATGATATTCCTGTGGAAGTCTAGAAGCCAGGAGGGCAAAAAACTGATAAACATCTGGAAGGTTTTAACAGTATTTTAAAAGGAGACACACCAACATCCTGGAAGAAAGTGATGGTGGGTGTAATACACTTTTCCCAGATATTGTCCTTTCTACCTCCTTATCTTTTAGAGAGACAGTGCCAAAGATTGTCACAGAGTTAAGTCTAAACTAATCAAGCAATCTACCTGTGTTTTCACCAGCATTCAAATGAGGGAACACTTACTACATAGCTTGGATGTTCATTGTCAATTATGTTTTTATTTGGACAAGAATAATTTATTAGGAAAGATCAACTTCTTGATTCCTATACTCGGAACATATTGGGTTAAAAGAATAACCAAAGTCACCCTATCCAAGTGGCGCTGTGATTGCATTGAGTTTTCTTATGTGAAACACAATAAAGATTTTCTTAGCATTCTTGTACAGTGTCTTTTAGGTTTTCCAACTACTTCCCAGGCCTTTTTCTAAAGTTCTTCAATTGATGGCTTTTATGTTGTTGCAGCTTGTGCTTCTCTGCATACCTTCACAGGACTCTATAAGCGTGACATAATCTGAAGGTTCAAGTCTATCTTCAGGTCTCCTGCCATAAAGGGCATTCTGTCATAATACCACCCAAGACGGCGAGATGGGGACTCTGTCCTAGTGGTTAATGTGGATGGTCTTTCTTGTGCAAGTTGAGAAAATTGAGTACTTAACATAATGATCACATCCATCCACATGAACATATCCTTCCACCTTCCCCCATCTCTGGCTGAAGGGGATCTGAAGGGATTTTCAGAGGGATTCTTGGAGAGTTATCTACAGACAGACAAGGTGGTACAAAGCATTAAGTGAGATGAGATAGAAAGGAGAAGGTATAGCCTGGGTAATTCTAAAGGTGCTGAGCGGATACGTGTCTGGAGCAGCTAGTCCTGGAGATTAAAGTGGACAGACGTGGATCATGGAGATGTGTTATCATAGTAAGTACAAAACTTACTTTTGTTGAAGTTTAAAATAAGATGTTTCAGTAGAAAAAATTGCTGGAGATTTTTAAGGTAATTTTGGAGGTCTTTTAGGATGGAGCTTTGGTTTACAGCATATTTGGAAATGATGAAATCATATAGATGAGAATGTTAGGTGTTTAGATTATGTAGTTGAGGTTGAATGTGAAATGTGAGAAGAGCAGGAAGAAAATGCAGGAGTATGGGATTTGGAGGAGTAGTGAGTGTTTTATGGCATTAAGTACTTTTAGCAAGTTGATGAATAGCCCTTGTTTGACTGTTATGAGAATGGCTTCTGTGATAGTGGACAGTAAGCATACTGTGAATTTTTGTGAGTCATTGCAAGTTAGGCAAATTGATGTTATAGTTACTGATTTTTGAAAGTAAAGCTTTCTGAAGTAGTTTTAAATGAGTATGTAGAGTGAATTCATCAGAAAGAGAGTAATTTTAGATTTTAGGATTATAATGAATTTTCCCAAAGGTTAGGGATGGGTTAAAGACATGATGTATTTCATGTGACATAAAACATATGCATATTTCAGTGAGACATGGGTATAAGTTGTCACTTTCAGGGCTTCCTTAGTTTCTTTTAGACTGGTTTTCTTCATTTGAAAGGGTGTGGTATAAGGCTCAGGTGGTTGTGTATATAGGAGAATGTCCTTCCAGTTCACTGTTGCAGTATTCATAACATTAAAGATTCCCTGACTAGGGCAGCCTGACGTCCAGCCAGTATACCAAAGCCTTAGGTTGCTTTAAGATATTCTGTACATCACACATATGCCCCCTCGCTTAGCATAGGGCATAAAAGTAAAGTCTGGATGTGCCATCCTCAGAACTTCTTTGCCGCCAGTCTGAACGCCATCTCTTCATCAGCAGTCTGAATGCCTACATTCCGCTGCTGGTTTCACTGAGCCATTGTAGATAAGTGCCCCATCGGGGTTCCTTTTTACTTGTCTTTTCTTTTTGCTGCTTGTGGGGTTCCATGTCATCCAAGAAAGGTAAATGCAAGTTTGGGAGACCAATTTCCCATAAAGACTGCCATGAACAGTGTCTGTTTTCCCTTGGCGCCTCTCACGACCATACATCCTGTTCTGTCTGTCAGGCTTTTGGACCTAAAACTTTGCAAAGTAGACTTTCTTCTTTGAAGCTGTATCTTGAGAATCAGTGTCTTAATTTTCTCGTGAAATTTAAGATGGCTAGAACTTTCCACCCTGAGTGACAACTGTCAGGGAAGAAGAGGGCCAAGAAGCCTAGGCTGGAATCTTCCACTGTTCATTCTCTGCTGGACATTTCTCCTGAAGTGAGTGAATGCTTGGAGGTTCGCCTAGCTTTGTTTTTGGATTCCTCTGCCACAACTGGTTTGCAGGCTGGCTGGGATCTGGCTTTAAGAACATCTGAGGAGGTTTTGCAGATGTCAGTTTCCGACGTTCAGGGGGAAACCATGGTTGATCATTTCTGAGGGGCCTAGGGGTGTTTCTCAGATTTTAGTTAGAGAAGAATTCCCTAGTACCATTATTGAATGCTGTCCCAGGTCAGAGCCGTCCAAGTTTTATAAGGCCGACATCCCATTGAAGAAAAAACAAAAAGCTAAACATGTTTTTCCTGTCCCTAAGGATCCACAAAGTTAATGGCAGACCTTCATTCAGAGGTTGTTTAGTGTTTTAATGGCATTGAAACCTCCTCGGGCTGTTTCTGTTCCAGCTTTCCATTGGTCCTCTACTCTCCTTAAGAAACCCAAAGGAGGAGTTGGAGTCGGATGAGGAATTTCTTGCTTACTCTTCACAGATTCCTTCTGATTTAGACTGTGGGTCAGAAGAAGAGGAATCAGCAGTTGTGATACTCCTTTTGAAGAGATTTCTTTTGGGGACACAATCTCCAGGATGATGGAGTTCTTCAAATGAGATTGTGTTCAGGTCTCTGAGATTCATATGAGGTACTATGAGTTGCTGCAGATGGATTCTCTTAAACCTTCAGCTGTTCCTGCTGTTTTGGCTGTTTTGTTGGATGCATTTTCCAATGCCTGTAAAGTTCCAGATTCTCAGCCCCTTACTCCCAAGATACCTGATAGGTTTTGTAGGGTGCCTGAGGACTGTGCATTTTTGTACAAGTGCCCTGCTGCTTACCCCTTAGTGGTGTCTGTAGCCTCTGACAAGCCGTCTCAGTTGCTTCCTTTGCCCAAGTTGCTGCCCACTGATGAAGACAGCAGAACCATGGAAAGGTTAGGTCAGAAGGTTTACACCTTGGCTACCTTGGCTTTTAGGGCTAATTATCAGACCCATATGTCCAGGTACATGTTGGCTCTCTTATCCCAGGCTTGTCAGGTTATATCTGATCTTCCAGAGCTTCTACTCTTTCCCTGTTAGGGACTTCCTCCCAGGTGGCTCATCATTCTGACAACTGTAGTTATGATGCAGCAGATGCTTCTTCTAGGGGATGCTGCTTTTGGGTCAGTGATGAGGAGGTATTCTTGGCTTCAGCATCAACCTTTGCCTGATGATGTCAAGGCTAAGTTGATGGATGATCCTGTTGATAATAAACACTTGTTTGGTGAAGCTGCTGCTGATTTGTTTATGTCCCTTCAGGATAAGGGAAAGGCTTTACAGGAACTGAAACGTGTTTGATTCTCCTGTTCCAAACTTTCATAGAAACTACCTCAATAAGCCAGCCTTTGTTCACAGGCAGTCTCACCCTCCTCCTAAGGCCAAACAGGGTGGCAAGTGGGCTTCTCCTGCTAAGGCTACTCAGACTTCAGGGCCTTTGAAGTCTTCATTTCCAGATAAACTAGGTGCTGCCTAACTATCCTATTCTTCCTAGCCACTTTTCCTCTTTGCCTCTCTGTCTCTCTGTTCCTGTTTGGCTACAGATTACTGAGGATTCCTGCATTCTGTCCATTATTTGCCAGGGGTATTTCATGGTGTGGAATTCCCTTCCCCCTTTTATGGGTATTATTCAACCCCCTCGGGAACAACTCTCCTTTTTCCCAGAGGTGCTTCGGGACCTTTTGACTCAGGGTACTATTCAAGAGGTGCATGTGTCCCAGAGGGGGAGGATCTTTTACTCCAGGATGTTCCTAGCAGCCAGAAAGGAGCGTACTTGGAGAGCAATTCTAGACCTCTCTCATCTAAACACTTTTCTGAAGATAACCATTTTTGAATGTTGTCACTTCAGACTTTGTTCCCTCGTTTGCTTCTTCATCCTTATATGGTGTCTCTGGATCTCATGGATGCTTATCTCCATATTCTGATCCATCCGCTTTTCAGAAAGTGTTTATGTTTCTCTATTGCTACCTGGCTTACGTCTGTGCTTTGCCCTTTGGCATTTCTACTGCCCCAAGGGTATTCACCAAATGCCTCACTCCTGTGATTGTTTTTTTGCAGGATTCAGGGGTCCAAGTATTTCCATACTTGGACCACTTGCTGTTTCAAGCATCATCTCCAGAGATCCTATTGCAGAATCCCCATGTTGCCATTTCTGTTCTTCAGAGCCTGGGGTTTACAGTAAATTTCAGAAGTCTTCTCTGACTCTTTCTCAGGACCATGGTTTTCTGGGTTGCAGGATACAGACAGTGCCTTTGTTGGCATCCCTGCCTCCTCCCAAGGCCTTAACTCTCATCCCCACATTCAAACTCTTCTTCCTCTGGCTTCCATTACAGCCAGGAAGTGTCTGAGAGCTCTGGGTTTCATGGCATCCATCATTCCTATGCTCCCTCAGGCCAAATTTTACATGAAGAAGTTTCAGTGGTTCCTGTAAATCAGTTTGGCTTCAACGTGCCCTTATCCCCTAGAATTTGTAGTTGCTCTTCTACCTTGTCTAAAGAAGGAACTCTACTGGTGGAGCCAGAAGTTTTCCTTAAATCCATTTCTCCCTTTTCTTCCCCCTCTTCCCTCTCAGGAGCTGTTCACAGATGCTTCAGATGGGAGATGGGGAGCAGCTTTTGGCTCCCTAAAGTTGCAGGGGACGTGGGTCTCATCTTCAACAGAAGGAACACATCAATGTCAAACAGATAAGAGGCCTTCTGCTGGCTCTTCAGGCTTTTCATCCTCTTTCCTTCCTGGGACCTACAAATGATACAACAGTGATGTGGTATGTAAACAAACAGGGGGAGCAAGATCTTATCTTCTTTGCCAGTTGGCAGTCCTGTTTTGGAATCTTGCTGTCCAGTATCAAGTGAGTCTTCAGACACTTTACGTTCCCTCAGGTCAAAACATTGCGGCAGTCACTCTGAGCAGGTCCTTAACTCAATCCCATGAATGGATGCTTTACAGGGATGTGTTTGTGAACATTGTCCACCAGTGGGTTACTCCTCATATAGACTTATTTGCCTCCCCTCTGAACAGATAACTTCCTCTATTTTGTGCCAGAGTCCTTGGTCGTCTGGTGTGGAAGGTGGAGGCCTGACCCTCTCTTTGTCTTAGGAGGGGATTGTTCTTTATGCTTTCCCTTCCCCTAATTCCAAAAGTCCTGTTCAGAATTCAACAGCACACCCCCAAAATCTTGTTGGTAACTCCCTTTTGTCTGAGAAAGCATTGGATGTTCTTCGTGTTTCACTGTTGCAGTCATTACATTTGGGTTGTCTGCTTGCAGGTAGCTCTCAGTCGGCCTGATTAATAAAGTCTTGAGTCCTGCGTCAGTTGCTGTCCCTTCTTCCATGACAGGTCGTCGGGGTATAAAACATGCAGCCGACGCCATTACATCAGTCTTTGTTGCCGTGAGGTGCCCAAAGCAGAAGCAGTTCACAAGTGCTGGTCGGCTGACTCCTGAAATTTTTGTTTTCGAGTTTCAGAACCGAAATCTTCAACTAAAGCTAAGTACCCCGTTGGGGAAACTTTTTCTTGCTCCTTACCGATGTCAGTAAAAGTTAATAATTGCATTACTTGTGGAAAGCAAATACCTCATAAAGATTTTCATTCATACTGTATTCCTTGCCTAGGCCCTGACCGCGACGTACCTTGCTGTCGGTTTTGTGCTTTATTTAATCAGCGCACTATCCGTCGTTGGTATATTTTCGCCTCTAACTATTTTGGTTCTTGGTTTAATTATCCAGAAATGTCGTGGGTGAGCCATCCGACTACCGGGATTCCGAAAAAATGCAAAGATAAAGACAGAGACAGACCGCCAAGGTCCAAAATTGCTGACGACACTTCTCCTAAGCCAGTCGCCAGTTCACCGGTACTCAGTGAGGTGCTTTCGCAGCCCCTGATGCCCGCTGCTTCTGATTCACAGGCCTGTACTGAGACCCATTTGGAGTCTGATATGCCGTGAGATGCTTCAACTATGGAACTCGAGGATGTCTCTACCTTGGATGGGTCTGGAGCCGCTGTGTAGGCACCGGCTTCTGAGGGTGTATTCAGGCCTACGGACTTGCATATTAAACAGACGCCTCCTTCTTTACTTAGGCCTAAATCTCGATCCATGCCTAAAAAACCGATGCCCAGGCCACATGCTCAGGCCTCTATGCCTAAAAAACAAATGATAAGAATGGCTGAAGATCTAATAACTCTAATCAGGGGTAGCCAACCCCCCCCCCCCCCCCCATACACACACACACATTCTAAGAGGCCTAGGACTGAAGTTGATTATGACTGTTCTGATCAGGATTCTGTTTTTTCTGATTCTTCTGATCTGGATTTGCCCTTATCTACTTATGAAGATTCTGATGCAGAGGACTCTATTCCCTCTGCTTCCCCTCCTGAGGATTTTTCTTTTGGGGAAACCTTACATACTCTAAGGGAGCATTTCCACTGGTAAAGCCAGGATTTTTCTGATTCAAAAAAGAGGCTTAGGGATTTCCTTCTCCTACCTCAGCATAGGCCTTTAGCTATTCCTCCTGTACTAGACATTGTTGATGATGCTTTTCCGGAATCTAGTTTGGCCCCTGATTCCCTGCCTCCTGCTCCCAGAAAACCTGACAGATACTACAGGGTCCCCGAGTCCCACAAGTTCCTTTTTAAAAGTCCTATTCCAGATCCAGAGACTATTTCATGGGGGCCAAAGGGCATTAAGGCTTGTACTGCTAAAAATCTTACCCCTTCAGATAGAGACTCCAGGACACTGGATAGATGGGATAAGAAGGTTTACACTTCTGCAACCTTGGCAATTAGGACTTTAAACTGCCAGTTTCATTTGTTAAAGTATCAGCAACATATTATTGGACTGCTTAAACAGAAAATGGTGTTGATTCCTGACTGTGTGGAAAATAAAGAAATACAGGATTTAAGGCATTCTGCTGAACAAGTTGGAAAGCGTACTTTGCAATGTGGTTTTGATTCATTAGAGGCCTCTTGCAGGGCTGCTGTTACTGGGTCTGTGCTCAGAAGGCATGCTTGGCTTAAGGAGAAATCTTTGCCTGATCATGTTAAAGCTAAATTGTTGGATGTTCCATTAAATCAGGACCGCCTATTTGGCAACAAGGCTGAGGAAGTTCTTAAAAAGATGGAAGATAAAGCTAAATCTATGCAAGCTGTTTAAGATTTTTTACAAGTTCAGCCTCCTAGATTTAGTAGGCACTGCCCCTCTAAGAATTGGTCCTTTCCAGCCCCTTCCAGGTCTTCTCAAGCAAAACCCAGACACAGCAAAAAACCCAGGTTTCAGTCCCAGGGGACACACAGAACTAAACAGTGGGGGCCTCCACTTCCAAATCTGGAAATAATAAGACCCCCCCCCCCATGGTAAACTGTCTCTATGACTTCCTTTTAAAATGTCCAAGCACTTATCAACTGAGGGCCCCTTTGGGGGGAAAGATTGCTCTTTATGCAAAGAATTGGGAACTCATTACCTAGGACAAATGGGTTTTAAATATAGTGTCCCAGGGATACAGATTTCACTTGCACACATTGCCAACACCAAGCGGGTGGCCGAACCTACCCCCAAATCAGTGGGCAGAGGCCCACAAACAAGTACTTTCTCTCTTAAGCATGGGGGCTATTCAACTGGTACCAAAAGAGGAAAAGGGACAAGGTTTCTACTTGAGACTTTTCCTGGTACCCAGAAAAGACCATTCATGGCATCCTATCCTGGACCTGTCTACTCTAAACACCTTTTTGGAGATTCCAAAATTCAAGATGCTGACTCTTCACCAATTACTTCCCATGCTAGGCAAAGATGCCTGGTTGGCAACACTAGATTTAAAAGAAGCATACCTGCACATCCCAATCAGGGAATCTTGCAGAAGATACCTATGCTTCAAAGCAGGCTACATGCACTATCAGTTCTCTGCATTGCCCTTTGGCTTATCTGCTGCACCCAGGGTATTCACAAAGTGCCTAGCTCCAGTCATTGCATTTTGCAGGCAAAGAAATATTCAAATATACCCATAACTGGACGATTGTCTAATTCAGGCAGAAAGCCAGGACATACTTTTGAATCATCTCGCCTTTGTACAAAGGGTTCTAACTTGTCTGGGTACACCATAAACGAAAAGAAATCACACCTGGTACCGTGTCAACAAATTATATTCCTGAGAGCAAGCTTGAATACAACTTCCCAGATGGCTTACCTCACGCCAGAGAAACAAATTCATTTGACAACCTACTTCAAACAAGTGGCCACAAAACCCTGCTATCTGCAAGACAAATACTGCAAGGCTTGGGGTTCATGGCCTCCTGCTTTCTTCTAATTCCATATGCAAGACTGCATATGAGGAAACTACAGTGGTATTTAAAAAGCCTATGGTATCAACATTCTCAAGACCTGGAAACAATGATTCCTATCAAACCTTGCCTATGCCTAGAGTTCCTTTGGTGGGCAGAGGCCTGCCACCAAATCAAGGGACTACCTTTCACACCACCCGCTGCCTCCCATACCCTAACAACAGATGCATCAGACTATGCATGGGGGGCTCACCTGGCAGGGAAGTGCATTCAGGGCAAAGGGGAACCCAAGTCAAATGCACCTGCATATCAATCAAAAAGAAATGTTAACTGTACAGTATGTTCTGACAGCCTTCAAGGACCACATTCTTCCAGGACAACTAATGGTAAAGACAGACAACACCACTGTTATGTGGTACATAAACAAGCAGGGGGGGTACACATTCTTACCCCCTCTGCAGACTAGCCATGCATTGTGGAATTGAGCTACCAAGTGCACCTACAAGCTCAATTCCTGCCAGGAAAATTAAATACACTGGCAGACGGACTAAGCAGAAACCTCATGGACCCACACGAGTGGAAACTGGAACCAAGAATTTTCAACATGTTGACAAGCAAATGGGGCAGCCCAGATATAGACCTGTTTGCCTCTCCCTAGTACTACCAATTGGACAAATTTTGCACAAGGACTCCCCACAAACAAGCCTGGAAAGTGGATGCTCTGTCCTTCAGCTGGAAAAACATATCAGGCTATGCCTTCCCCCCTCTGCCCCTGCTCTCCAAAGTGCTATTAAAAATCAAACAGGACAAACCAAGGATGATTTTGATTGCTCCAGACTGGCCGAATCAACACTGGTACCCCCTGCTGCACAGTATGTCACAGTTATCTCCATGGCACCTGTCTCAGACTCCTTCCCTGCTGTCTCAGCAGGAGAACCAGATTTTGCACCCTCAGCTTCTAACACTGAACCTTGCAGCCTAGCTAATTACTTAATCTCTCCTTTACCATCCCTCAGCAAACCTGTGATGGATATCAGAGGCAAGGAGGCCTAGTACTAGAAAATCTTATGCTGAAAAATGGAAAAGATTCTATGCTTGGAACAACTTTCAAGGGATGAGCAAAGCAGCACCCAATTTACCTCAGATTTTACAATACTTAACTGAGATGCTTCACAAGGACCTGTCTTTTTCCTCCATTAAAATCCATGCCTCAGCCATTTCAGCTCATTATAACACAGGACCTCCCCGCTTCTCTCATCCACTGCGCAAGCAGTTCCTCAGCGGGCCAAAAAATTAGACCACCCAGGAGAGCTCCAATCCCAGCCTGGGACCTTAACTTTGTCTTGGAGAAAATCACTCTACCTCCTTTTGAGCCAGCTGCTACTGCAGACTTAAAATTTCTTTCTTGGAAAACAGCTTTCCTTTTAGCAATCACTTCAGATAGAAGGGTATCTGAATTACAGGCCCTTATGGCAGTGGAGTGTTTCATCATCTTTCATGCGGACAGGGTGTCCCTCAGAACCAATCCATCCTTCATGCCCAAGGTGGTATCCAGTGTAGCTCTTAATCAGTCCATTCATTTGCCAACCTTCTTTCCCAATCCACAGAGTAAAGGGGAACGGATACTGCATTCCTAAGATGTGCACAGACAACTTATATTCTACTTGGACAGGACTAAATCTCAAAGGAAATCTGAACAACTGCTGGTAGCATTTGCTGCAGGGGCAGAGGGAAGGCTATTTCAAAGCAAACCATTTCTAAATGGATAAGCCATTGCATTCATTTCCGCTATAAGCACCATGGAAAACCTATCCCCCAGGGGATCAGACCTCACTGCACCAGGGCTGTATCTACCTCTAGTCTTCTCAGAGGCGTCCCTACCAGGGACATCCAAGAAGCTGCTACCTGGAGTTCTGTACATACTTTCACCAAGCATTATCATTTCCAATTTTCTCTAAATCCAGAGCTAGCTTTGCCACTGCAGTCTTGCAGGGCCTTATAGCTGGCCCTAATACTGTCTAAATTTCTCCTCCCAACTATAGCTTTGGAAATCTACCCAAATGTAATGACTGCAACAGTGAAACACGAAGACCGTAGTACAGATGTTCTTTGTGTTTCACTGTTGCAGTCATTACATTTGGGTAATCCTGCTGGCAGGTTGCCCTCAGTCGGCCTGAATTCCAAAGTCATGGGTCCTGCTTCGGCTGCTGTCGCACCTTCCCTGACGTCAGGTCGTCAGGGGTATAAAAGAAGCAGCCAACGCCATTTTCTTTAGCCTTTCTTGCCACACGGTGCCCGAAGCAGAAGCAGTTCGCAAGTGCCAGTCGGCTGACTCCTGAGATTTTCGTGTTCGAGTTTCAGATCCGAAGTCTTCAGTAAAGCTAAGTGCTAAGTACCCCGTTAGGGAAACTTTCTTCTTGCTCCAGACCAATGTCAGAAAAAGTAAATAATTGTATTTCTTGTGGAAAGCAAATACCTCATAAGGATTTTCATTCTTACTGTATTCCTTGCCTAGGCCCTGATCACAACATTTCTGGTTGTCGGTTTTGTGCTAGATTTAACCAATGCACTATTAAGTGTCGGTATGATTTTGCTTTAAACTATTTTGGACTCCAGTTTAATTATCCAGAAATGTCGTCGGATAGCCATCCAACTACAGGAGTTCACAAAAAACGCAAAGAAAAGGAGAGAGATAGACAACTGAGGCCCAAAACCGACGACGAAGCTTCTCCTAAGCCATTCGCCGGTTCTCAGTGAGGCACTTTCGCAGCCCCTGACGCCAGTTACTTTAGATTCGCAGGCCGCTACCGACTCCCACGTGGAGTCGGCCATGCCGCTGGAAACTCATGGTATTGGAGCCTCGGATACTATTCCTTCAGATTGGTCCGGAGCCGCTGAGCAGGCACCAGCTTCTGAGGGTGTATTCAGACCTAAACATCTTTACATTAAACCGACTTCAGCTTCAAAGGCAAAGACTAAAGCACCTTCTAAAGCAAAGAAACAAACTCAAGAGCCACGTGGTCAGGCCTCTATGCCCAAAAAACAGATGCTCAAAATGGCCGAAGACTTGATTACCTTGATCAGGGGTTCCCATCCCCCTCCTGATAAGAGGCCTAGGCAAGAGACTGACTATGAATCTTCTGATCATATTTCCATTTCTTCTAATTCCTCTTCTGATCAGGAATATTCTCTTCCCCCTATGAGGATTCTGATGCTGAAGAATCTATACCTTCAGCTTCTCCTCCAGAGGACTGTTCTTTTGGGGAAACCTTGCATACCATGAGGGAGCATTTCCACTGGGAGAGCCAAGATTTTTCAGAATCTAAAAAGAGGCTCAGGGACTTCCTTTTACTTCCTCAACACAGGCCACTAGCCATTCCACCTGTGTTAGACATTGTAGATGTTGTGTTTTCAAGAGTCTAGTCTTACCCCTGACTCCTTACCTCCAGCTGCTGTTAAGCCTGACAGATATTACATGGTTCCTGACTCTCATAAATTCCTTTTTAAAAACCCTGCTGCAGACCCAGAAACTATTTCACAGGGTCCCAAAGGAGTTAAGGCTTCCACTGCAAAAAACCCTACCCCCTCTGACAGAGATTCTAGGGCACTGGATAGATGGGGAAAAAAGGTTTACACATCTGCTACCTTGGCTATAAGGGCCTTAAACTGTCAGTTTCATATGCTCAAATATCAGAAACATGTCATGGCATTGCTTAAACAGAAAATGTTGTTAAACTCTGAATGTGCAGAAAACAAGGAAATGCATGATTTATTGCATGCAGCTGAACAAGTTGGAAAGCATACTTTGCAATGTGGATGTTCATCGTGTTACACTGCTGCAGTCATTACACTTGGGTTATCCTGCCGTCAGGCGGTTCCCCAGTCGGTCTGAGTTCCAAAGTCTTGGTCTGGCGTCAGTTGCTGTCGCCTCCTCCCTGACGTCAGTGCAACAGGGGTATATAAAATGCAGCCGACGCCATTTTCTTCAGTTTTTTTTGCCACGCGTTGCCCGAAGCAAAAGCAGTTCGCAAGTGCTGGTCGGCCATCTCCTGAGATTTTCATTCCGAATCCAGAACAGAAATCTTCTACAAAGCTGAGTACCCCATTGGGGAAACTTTTTCTTGCCTCAGACCGATGTCAGTAAAAGTTAATAACTGTATTTCTTGTGGGAAGCAAATACCTCATAAGGATTTCCATTCCTATTGTATCCCATGCCTTGGCCCATACCACAACGTCACTGGTTGTCGGTTTTGTGCTAGGTTTAACAAGTGCACTATTAAACGTCTTGATTTTGCCCAACATTATTTTGGTAGAAAATTCAGTTATACCATGCTGTCGGAACTTCCGACAACTGGAATACACAGAAAGCGCAAAGACAAGGATAGGCATCCGAGGCCTAAAACTGACGACAAAGCCTCTTCTAGGCCAGTCGCCGGTTCTCCGGTTTTCAACGAGGCACCTTTGCAGCCCCTGATGACCGCTTCTGTAGAACCACAGGCCGCCTCTGACTCCCACGTGGAGATGGCTGGGCCTTTGGACGCACAAGTTATTCAGCCTACCGAGACTAACCTTTCAGAGGGATCCGGAGTAGATGAGCAACCCACAGCTTCAGAGGGTGTCTTCAGACCTACTCATTTAAGCATTAAACCCTCAGCTAAGTCTAAGCCTCCTTTAAAATCAAAGAAACAAATACAGCATTCTCCAGGACAGGCCTCCATGCCTAAGAAACAAATGCTCAAAATGGCCGAAGACCTAATAACTCTGATCAGGGGGTCCCATCCCCCTCCTGATAAAAGGCCTAGACAGGATGCAGACTATAACTCATCCAACCAGGTGTCCATCTCTTCTGATTCATCCTCAGACCTAGGATACTCTTTACCCCCTTATGAGGATTCTGATGCTGAGGAATCAATTCCATCAGCCTCACTGCCTGAGGACTACTCCTTTGGGGAAACCCTACATACCATGAGGGAGCATTTCCACTGGGAAGGCCAGGATTACCACTGGGAAGGCCAGGATTACTCAGAATCCAAGAAAAGACTCAGAGACTTCCTTTTATTACCTCAACACAGACCCCTTGCTATTCCGCCAGTGTTAGATATTGTGGATGATGGGTATACTGAATCCAGCTTAAATCCTGATTCCTTACCTCCAGCCCCTGTTAAACCTGGCAGATACTACAGAGTCCCTGACTCACATAAATTTCTGTGTAAAAGCCCTGTAGCTGACCCTGAAACTATTTCTCAGGGACCCAAAAGAGTTAAAGCCTCATCAGCCAAGAATCCAGTCCCCTCTGACAGAGATTCCAGAGCATTAGAAAGATGGGGAAAGAAAGTATATACATCTGCAACTTTAGCAATGAGAGCCTTAAATTGCCAGTTTCACATGCTAAAATATCAGCAATTTTTATTGTCTAAGTTAAAACAGAAAATGCTTCCAGAATCATATCCTCCTAATTTTAAAGAATTTATTGCATGCAGCTGAACAAGTGCGAAAGCATACTTTGCAATGTGGTTTTGATTCTCTAGAGGCCTCCTGCAGAGCAGCAGTTACAGGCTCTGTCATTAGAAGACATGCTTGGTTAAAAGAACATACGTTCCCAGATCATGTTAAAACAAAATTATTGGATGCACCTTTGCAGCAGGTTGTGTTATTTGGAGTTAAGGCAGAAGAAGTATTAAAGAAAATGGAGAATAAGGCAAAATCTATGCAAATGGTGAAGGATTTCTTACAGGTTCAGCCTCCTAGATTTAGCAGAAACTGGCCAACTAAGAATTGGTCCTTTCCAATTACAGACAGACCTCAAAGGTGAAGATACAGACGTCCAAGAGGTAGAGATCAAACACAAGGTCCTTCTAGGCCTCGACAGTAGATTGCATCAGGCCAGAAAGAAGGGGAAGACAGGCCCCAACCATATAAAAAGCAGCTCCAATGACTTCCCACTACAGCTGCCAAACAAATCCCTCTTGGCAGCTCCCTTGGGAGGAAAACTGGCACTCTTCTACCACAATTGGCAAATGATCACCAAAGACAAATGGGTTCTCAACATTGTATTTCAGGGTTACAGGTTCCACTTTCACACTCTGCCAAGGTTAAAAGGAATGCCAAATCTGCCACCAAATCAATGGGCAGAGGCTCAAAAACAAATTACAGCACTCATGGATATGAGAGCTATTCAAAAGGTACCATCACAGGAGCAAGGACAAGGATTTTACTCAAGACTCTTTCTGGTACCCAGAAAGGATAAAGCCTGGAGGCCCATTCTAGATCTTTCATCTCAAAATACTTACCTGGATGTTCCGAAATTCAAAATGTTGACATTTCAGCAGCTTCTTCCCATGCTGGGCAAGAAAGCTTGGCTCGTGACTTTGGACCTCAAGGAGGCATACCTGCATGTCCCTATCAGACAAAACTGCAGAAGATACCTCAGATTCATAGGTGGTTCAATGCATTACCAATTCTCTGCACTGTCCTTTGGCTTATCTACTGCGCCCAGGGTCTTTACAAAGTGCCTGGCACCAGTAAATGCATTCTGCAGACAAAGAGGAATACAAACATATCCTTACTTGGACGACTGTCTAATTCAAGCAGAGAACAAGGACATTCTTCTACAGCATCTGGCGTTTGTGAAAAGACTTCTAACATGCCTGGGGTACACAGTCAACGAAAAGAAGTCAAAACTAGTACCCTCTCAGGAGATAATATTCCTGTGTGCAAGCTTAAATACAACTGCCCAGATGGCTTATCTCACGCCAGACAAACAAAGGCAACTGACTATCTATTTCAAAATGTTGGCAACAAAGGCCCAGTTATCTGCAAGAAAAATTTTGCAGGCTTTGGGCTTCATGGCATCCTGCATCCTACTAATTCCATATGCAAGACTGCATATGAGGAAACTTCAACGATACCTAAAAAGTGTTTGGACTCAACATTGCCACAGCCTGGAAACTATGATTATTCTCATTCCCTGCCTGCAACAGGAGTTTTGATGGTGGGCAAAGGCTCGTCACCAAAAGAAGGGACAGCCATTCACATTACCCCCAGCCAGGCAGACACTAACAATGGATGCATCAGATTATGCCTGGGGGGCCCACATGGCAGGAAGATGCAGTCAGGGCACATGGACCTCAAACCAAATGCATCTACATATCAATCAAAAAAGGGATGCTAGCTGTTCAAAATGCCCTGACAGCCTTCAAGGACCTACTTCATCCAGGATAACTACTGATAAAGACAGACAACACCACGGTCATGTGGTATATAAACAAGCAGGGGGCACACATTATTACCCCCTTTGCAGACTAGCCATGACTTTGTGGGACACAGCATTGACTTACCAAGTACATCTGCAGGCACAATTCCTGCCAGGAAGGAAAAATACTCTGGCAGACAAACTAAGCAGAAACCTCATGGCTCCCCATGAGTGGCATCTGGATCCACACGTCTTCAGCATGATAACAAGGAAATGGGGACGCCCGGACGTAGATCTATTTGCCTCCCCTCACAACCACCAATTAAAAAGATTCTGCACAAGGATTTATCACAGACAAGCATGGAAAGTGGACACCCTATCTTTCAGCTGGAAAAATGTATCAGTATATGCCTTTCCCCCACTGCCTCTCCTCCCCAAGGTACTCCTAAAGGTCAGACAGGAGAAGCCAAAGATGATTGCTCCAGACTGGCCCCCGCCAGTACTGGTATCCAATACTAAGGAACTTGTCTCAATGCCCAGCTTGGACCTTACCTCAAATACCTCATCTACTGTCCCAGCAAAACAATCAGATCCTGCACAGCCAACTCAGGACTTTACACGTGGCAGCATGGCGGATAATGTAGTCATACAAAACACACCTCTCAGTAAAGCTGTGATGGATGTCATTTTGGAAGCCAGAAGGCCTAGTACTAGAAAATCTTATGCTGGAAAATGGAAGAGATTCTATGCTTGGAACCAGGCAGAAGGAACTGATACAGCTGTGCCAAATATTCCTCAGATTTTGCAATACTTAACTGAGATGCTGGACAAAGGCCTATCTTTTTCATCTATTAAAATTCATGCCTCTGCCATTTTGGCTTATTGCAATACAGAGCCACCAATCTTTTCTCATCACTTATTGAAGCAGTACCTCAGAGGAGCCAAAAATTTAAGGCCTCCAATGAGATCACCAATGCCTGCATGGGACTTCAACTAAATCTTGGAAAACAACTTTGCTCCTAGCAATAACTTCTGCAAGACGAGTTTCAGAGCTACAGGCCCTCATGGCTGTGGAACCTTTTATCATTTTTTATCCAGACAGGGTCTCTCTGAGGACAAACCCAACATTTGTGCCTAAGGTGGTGTCCAATGTGGCTCTTAACCAAACTATTCACCTGCTAACTTTATATCCAAATCCACAAACAAGGGGGAGAGAATTCTGCATTCTTTGGATGTACACCGACAGCTTAGATTCTACTTGGACAGAACCAAAGTTTTCAGAAAGACAGAGCAATTACTAGTGACATATGCTGCAGGATCACAAGGAAAGGCTATCTCAAAGCAGGCTATTTCAAAGTGGATAGGCCACTGCATTAATTTCTGCTATGTACACCATGGCAAGCCAGTGCCTAAGGGCATTAGGCCACATTCAACCAGAGCTGCAGCCACTTCAGCAGCCTTTCTCAGGGGAGTACATACCAAGGACATTTTAGAGGCTGCTACTTGGAGTTCAGTGCACACCTTTACAAAGCACTATCATCTGCCACTCTATTCTAAATCCAGGGCAGGCTTTGCCACTGCAATTCTGCAGGGCCTCATAGCCGCTCCTAATGCTGTTTAGCTCCAGCCTCCTGACCATAGCTTTGGGACTCTACCCAAATGTAATGACTGCAACAGTGAAACACGAAGAACATAGTACAGTTGTGTACACTTACTATAAATGTAGATGTTCGAGTGCATTCACTGTTGCAGTCAAGGTTACCCACCCACCATCCCCCTTTTCTTCTGATGGAACCTATGTGGTGTATTTGCTTGTAGATGAAGGTAAAGGTTATATTGGTGCATGTAATTTTATATATATAAATTTTGGCTACCCTTTTAGGGGGCACCTGACATCTGGGGCAAGAAAAACTAAAGAAAATGGCATTGGCTGCTTCTTTTATACCCCTGATGACATGACGTCAGGGAAGGGGCAACAGCAGCCGACGCAGGACCCAGGACTTTGTAATTCAGGCCGACTGAGGGCAACCTGCCAGCAGGATTACCCAAATGTAATGACTGCAACAGTGAATACACTCGAACATCTACATTTATGGTAAGTGTACACAACTGTACTTTGTGTACACTTGCCATAAATGTAGATGTTTGAGTGTATTCACTGTTGCAGTCCTGGTTACCCTCCCTCCAGCCCCCTAACTTCTTTTGGCTATACCTCTACTTTCCTTCACTATGCTTAAAACCTTTTTGGTGTATTTGCTTTTTTTTTCATTTTTAAGTGTTTAAAAATAACGATACACTTTTCGTCAAAAACAATGTCTCGACTTCTTCAGAAACTCTTAAACAGTAGTTCTAACCACTATTTAAGATAGGACTCAAGCAATCATTCAATAATCCATTTAACAATTTAAAGGCACATGTTAAAATTTAACCTCCCATTCATACATTTTATTATTACCTTAAAATATCTGCTTACATAGTAGCACTCATTCACGACTAGCGTAATTTAAACAGCTTTTACGCTATCACACTGGTGAACATATTGATACCCTCATAAACTTGTAATATACACTACATCACTTATTTAAAAAATTCCATTAATTTGTGTTTAAAACCATGAATACAAAAATACATATAAAAATGTATATAAGAAATGTATATAATCTAATCGAATAACCAGAGTATCGTAACCAGGAAGTAAACAAAAATTAGTCAAAGTGTAAAAAATAGATAAAAACATTTCCTAATCACCATCGCATCCTTGAAAACTGGAAAATGCATATATATATATATATATATGTATATTGAAGTAAAATATTAAAAAATGTTTTCTCTCTCTTATTCCTTTATACATATACATTCAATTCCTTGTAAATATTACAACAGAGGTACATTTCAATCACATGGAAAATTTATATTTATATTTATATTTTATATTTAACCCTTTAACCAGTGGGCGAATTCCTTTGTGAATGATATTCATTTAATTCTTTAAAACCACTTAGCTCCATCTTACGAAGCTGACACAGTAGTTTTGACAAACTTAATTAAAAACTAACTTTTATTAGATGGAATTTTTGAATAGGCTGATCTTTCCCCATTTACCTAACCTTTACCTAGCTAGGTTTTTTAACCTAAGTATACACATGATAGAAATCATTTCATTAATCCCCGGAAATACACAGGCATTTACCCTGAGTTGCCATAAAAGTTTCTTTCTCTCCAGTTTCAAAGACTCTGGGCCACCCCTGTCATCTTTCTTTAGTTGGTCAATGACCCTAAATTTAAAGTCATGGCCAACATTTTCACCAATATGTCTTGCTAATGCATTTTCAGTTTTATTCCTGTTAATGCAATAAATGTGTTCGTAAATTCTCTCACCCAGCTTTCTATCGGTTTTCCCGATGTAGAAAGCCGGACAACTGGTACATTTAGCTAAATATACTACTTGTTTACTGTTACAGTTGTATTTACCATTCAACCTGTATTTCGTATTACGAATGCTGAAATTACAACCTACATAGATGTATTTACAGTACCTACACATATTACACTTGTACATACCTTCTTTGTTTGTGTTAACTCCATGATTTGCTTCCAAAATTTCTTTTAGGTTATTACCACGCCTATAAATTATCTTGGGCCTTTCTGGAAGCTTATCTCTAAAGTATTTATCTCTCATCAGGAAGTCCCAATTCTTTATAATGATGTCCATTATTTTATGGGAGTCAATATTGAATGTACATATAAAGCCACAGGTATCCACCATTTCTTTCTTTGTACCAGATACTGCACTCCCTCCCTTTGCTTTACTTAGTATTGGGACATAGTTTCCTGGAGATCTTTTGAACTGAACCTCTTCAATAATTTCCTGAAGAAAAAGGGCTGGATAACCCCTCTGTTTAAAAAAATTAAACATTAAGGTACATTCCTTATCAAACTCATCGTCTTTGGTGGTCATCCTGGCCACCCTAACCAATTGCCCCTTAATTACAGATCTTTTCTGAAATGACGGGTGGCAGCTTGTAAAGTGCAGGTACATATTGGAATAGGTTTCCTTCCTATAGATTTTAGAAACGAAAGTCTTTTCATCATAATCCTTTCTTAGGTCAACATCCAAATATACTATTCGGTCTTTATTATAATTCGATGTAAAACTCAAAAAGTTGGTACTGTTATTGAACATGTCTAGCACACCCTTTAGTTCAACATCTGTCCCCTGGAATAAGATAAATATATCGTCCAGGAACCGGGTATAGAACAAAATTTTGTCCCCATAATCCAAGTTGTCTAACACAAATGTATGTTCCCAAAAGGCCATAACAAGGTTCGCTAGGCCTCCCCCACATGGGGAGCCCATTGCTACACCGACCTTTTGATGGTAAATATCATTGTTGTACATTACATAGTTGAATGACAGAACTGTATCTGTCAGTTCCTCTACTAGTTTAATCTCACTAGTAGGTGCACCCAGAAACCTTAGCATGTGTGATACCCATTCAATCCCAACTTCGTGTGGTATACATGAATACAGGTCTTTAACATCCACCGTAACAAAAATGCTATCTGCACAGAAATCTAGGTTGTTAATAGCTTGTAGGAATGACCATGAGTCTTTTGAAATCTGATGTTCACATTTAATATACTTTTGTAAGATTGTATCAATAACCTTAGCACAGGTATACGTAATGCTATCCCTTCCATCCACCAATGGTCTCATTGGTGGGTTGTTCACTTTTGTGTACTTTTGGGATGCCAAAAAGGACTGGGATCCTTGGTGCTGGTTGTTGTAAATAGTTGTATAAACTCTTGTCTATCCTTGCTTCAGTGAAAATCTCTTCTATTAGAGCAGCCACTTTTCTATATGCCCCATACATCTCATTCCTAGAAGCCTTCTCATAAGTGTCACTTTCCAAAATGTTGGACATTCTTAGATTATAATCCTCAGTGGTCATAATCACAAGGCCCCCACCTTTATCTGGTTTCATAATGCGAATTGGGGCTTGGCTTAGCCACTTCAAAGTATCCCTCTCCTCCCTAGTGATATTGTGTTTACACCTCGCCCTAGTGTTGGATAATGTACTCGGCTTCTTTAAATTGCGTAAATCAACCTCACACACTTTCTCAAAAAGTGCCAGAAGTGGATGCAAAGGGGGATTATATGCACTCGAAACATAGTAGTCAGATGTGTTACTTAAATTTTCCCCCATTAGTGTTGACAAATTAAGTTTTCTAATAAAAATTTTTAAGTCAATCAAAGTATTAGCCACATCAAACTGAACAGTAGGAACAAAGGAATACCCTCTAGATAATAAATCAATTGTTTCCGGACAGATGGCCATGTCCATGTAATTAAAAATCTTAAAGTCAAAACTAGAGTTGGACAGTACACTACATGTCATTCCTTCATCAGAGGAGCCAGCATAGGCCATTACCTTTTTGTTTTTGCCCTTGTTAGCCTGTTGTTCTGTGCCCCTACATTCGAGGCTCGGACCCGAAAATTTATCTCGTTTTGGTCCCCGGTGATTTTAATTTGTCCTGTGGTGTTAGATACAGGAAAAGAAGGATTGTTCTTTGCTAGCCTTTCACTCCGCCGGACAGTATTCGAATTGTCCTGGTGGTTGTTCCCTAAAGGCACATCATTGTTGTTGTTGTTGTTTGTGTTAGGAAGGGCCCATGGTCTAGCTTCCACTTCCTGGTTATTGTTAGTCACTATACTATTAACATCTGATAACGCTCCCCCCTGGGAACCTGGCGGTTTCGGGTATGCATTACCCGCTTCATAACTTGCAAGATCACGTTTTATTTTCTTAACTTTAGTTGCAGTCAACTTTATTAAGTAATGATCTATACTTTCAAAAATCCGGTCATACTCAAACCGGTACCTGGAGAAACCAAGGTCCTTCTTTATTGAAGAATCCAGTTCTTCCAATTCAACCAACAGTCCATCTACCATTAGCTGATAGTGTATACAAAACAGTTCCAACAATTCTATTCCTTGTTTATCATACAAGGTAATTAGGGCTTTATGGAAATCAGAGCCCTCAATAAGCGCTGTAGGGAACTGCCAACGTCTAAGCCCTTTAGGAATTATTCTTAAATGAATGCATTCTCGGAAATATGCTACCTCTAATTGTAGCTTCCGAACCTTACACAGTTTTTCGTCGAACACATTCAATTTTGATGTTAAGTCCATGCTTACCTCTTGGTTTACTTCAATCGGGTCACTCGGCTGTTTGTCAGAAAATGTAAATGCTCTGCGTACCCAAGAGTTTAAATCTGTCTCGGACTGTATTACATTTCCATCTGGCTGATGGTTTACTCCAAGCCTGTGCTCCGGGTTGGTTCCATCAGCAATAACGCTTCTACGAGCACACGTTCCCTTTGGCATTACAGGTTCCTCATCACGGTTGGCCCCCCCAATCCGAGGAGCTACATTAGTGTTTGGAAGTATAGGCACCATGTTCTCCAAACCACGCAAGTCGCACTGTGGATTGCTAGTCCCTTCAATTTTTTGTGTTAGATAGTCCACCTTTTGTTATAATAGTTCGATCAGTACAGTTAGATTTCCATCTCCCCCATTGGTATTTGGGGTAAACGTAAAACTGGGTGGTGAATCTGGATCCATTAAGACAAAACTAAGACAAACTTATAAGAAATTCTCCAACTTCCGCAACAAAAAAGCAACAGAAATCAAATTCTCCACTCGAAAGATACTTGTATTTAATTTTTAAGTGTTTAAAAATAACGATACACTTTTCGTCAAAAACAGTGTCTCGACTTCTTCAGAAACTCTTAAACAGTAGTTCTAACCACTATTTAAGATAGGACTCAAGCAATCATTCAATAATCCATTTAACAATTTAAAGGCACATGTTAAAATTTAACCTCCCATTCATACATTTTATTATTACCTTAAAATATCTGCTTACATAGTAGCACTCATTCACGACTAGCGTAATTTAAACAGCTTTTATGCTATCACACTGGTGAACATATTGATACCCTCATAAACTTGTAATATACACTACATCACTTATTTAAAAAATTCCATTAATTCGTGTTTAAAACCATGAATACAAAAATATATATAAAAAATGTATATAAGAAATGTATATAATCTAATCGAATAACCAGAGGATCGTAACCAGGAAGGAAATACAAGTATCTTTCGAGTGGAGAATTTGATTTCTGTTGCTTTTTTGTTGTGGAAGTTGGAAAATTTCTTATAAGTTTGAATTTGCTTTTTTGTCGGTGGTATATCTTTGTGCTTTTATATTTAATTGCTTCCCATTAGAGGGGCACCTGACATCTGGGGCAAAAACAACTGATGTAATGGTGTTGACTGCATGTTTTATACCCCTGACGACCTGACGTCATGGAAGAAGGGACAGCAACCTATGCAGGACCCAAGTCTTTGTTAATCAGGCCAACTGAGGGCTACCTGCAAGCAAATAACCCAAATGTAATGACTGCAACAGTGAATACACTCGAACATCTACATTTATGGTAAGTGTACATAACTGTACTTTCCCTCTTCTTCTGCATTCAGCCAAGAGCAATCATCACTAGTTACCTCACAGGGTGGACATACTCACACAAGACAAGGGATCTCGCATCCATCCCCACCTGTCCACTCTTCAACCGACTCCTGTGGGTTATAGGATTTTGATTCCACCTAGATACCTTTTTTGTGAAGATGTGCTTAGGGTCCTGCAGGAGGCCAGGAAATCCTACTTATCCAAATGGAAGAGATTTTCTGTTTGGTGTTTTTCTCATAACTTGGATCTACTTTCTGTGGATGTTCCATTGGTTCTTTCTTATCTGTGTGAATTGCTCAATGCTAGGTTGGCGTACTTTTCTGTTAAGGCCCACATCTGCTATCTCTGCTTGTCTGCCTTTGTCTCCTCCTTTAGCTTCTAGATTTGAAGCTAAACAATTCCTTAAAGGCGTTCTTCCTTTTAGGACTCACAGGAAACCTGTTCCTCCTCCCTGGGATCTTAATTTTGTTTTGGTGAAATTAACGCTGGCTTCTTTTAAGCATGTGGCTTCAGCTTCCTTGCAGCATTGCTCTTGGAAGACTGTTCTTTTGTTGGCCCTTACTTCTTCCAGATGGGTGTCTGAGCTTCAAGCCCTTATGGCTTGTCTTCCTTTTTTGGTGTTTCATAAGGACAGTGTGTCTTTGCATACTAATCCTTCTTTTATGCCCAAGGTGGTGAATGAGTTGGCCCTTAATTGGTATATTCATTTGCCCACTTTTTTCTTTTTCCTTTCTGCTAGTGAGAAGGTGCTTGCATACGTTGGATGTGCATAGACAACTCAGATTTTATTTGGATAAGACTAAGACTATTAGAAAATCTAATCAGCTCTTATTTTCCTTTCATCCCAAATTCTTGGGATTAGCTGTATCCAAGCAGACAATTTCTTCTTGGATTTCAAAAGCTATTTCTTTTTGTTATTCTTTTCATGGTAAAGGCTCATTCTACTAGAGCTGTGGCTTCTTGTGGTGCTTTTTTCAAATGATTGGATACTAACTCTATTCTTGAGGCAGCTACCTGGTCTTCTGTGCACACTTCTACCAAGCACTACAAGTTGGATGGAATTTCGAGAACTAGAGCTGATTTTCTTAGGGCCATCCTTCATGGCTTCCTAGAGAACTCTGCTGGCCCTTCCTCCTCCCAAGTTTCTTCCTGAGCTTTGGCACTCACCGTAATCTCATGAATACTGCAACAGTGAAATGGAAGGACATAGTACAGTTGTGTAAAATCTTACCATAACAGTAGATGTCCTTCTCTTCACTGTTGCAGTATTCAATCCCTCCCTCCTCCCCTGGTCCATTTCTCTTCTGGATGTACTGATTATCTTTTGGTCTTCCTTGGACTGGCATTCCTAATGGGGCTTTCAGTTCTGAGGATGATACTTCTGAATGTCACTTTTATGCCCTCTGCTATGTGAGGAGCATAGCATACATGTGACATACGGCATATCTTAAAGCAACCTAAGGCTTTGGTATACTGGCCGGATGTTAGGCTGCCCTAGGCAGGGGATCCTTAATGTTATGAATGCTGCAACAGTGAAAAGAAGGACATCTACCGTTATGGTATGATTTTACACAATTGTACAATTAAGCTAGTGACAGGTATTAGAGATGATGGGGAAGAGGATTGTTTGGTTGTCCCCCCACCCTAAAGACAGTACTATAGTGAATATGCAGACCGTGGAATCTGAGCAACAACTTTTGTTTCTGGTAATTCAGGCCACTCAAGTGGCCAGACACACTATCAATTGTAGCTGTGATGCTTTTGAGGCCTCCTCCAGAGTAGCTGCTGTTGAGACAGTTATCTGTAGATATGCCTGGTTACACAGCTGGCCCATTCATTCCCCCGGACAAAAATCTCTTATTCATGCTTCAAGCAGCTAGCCTATTTAAAACCTTTTAGGAACAAGATAAAATTATGAAAGACTGCAGACAAATCCTGTTTACCTCTGTACCTAGATAGTAGAGGAATTACCCAACCAAGCTTACTTCTTTTGCTAGACAAGAACATAGATCTCACCAAAAGCACAAGAAGGCTCACAGGAAAAAACCTAAAAAGGACCCCCAGATCTTGGAGACCTCCTGCATAGATAAGTCACTGTGACTATCTTCCCAACCCCCTACCCCCTCTCAAAAAGGTTCACTCAGTCCATCTCAAATTTGTATAAGATTACCACAGACAAAGTGGGTACTATTCATCATAAAAAGAGTTACTGTATGTCCTGGAAAAAAATTCCTCCATTAAATGGCATTCTACCTCCACTCCACAATCATTTAAATCTTCTTCCTCCCCATCATTCGGGAATTATAGTCCCAAGGCTTTTTCATGTTTTTTTAACGTGTTCTACCTCAAAAAGTTGCTCAAATCAGAAGCAATCTTTTACCATGAAGTCAGCAAATAATACTGTCATTGAAACTGTTGCTCAGGCGTTATAATAGATGACAGTCTCAAGTATGACCAGCATATATTGCACACCATTAAATCTACACACCAGAAACTAGGCTGTCTTTATAGGAACAATGCATTTCTTACAGATTCTGCAAGGAAAAACTCTAGCCACCAGCTTTTTACTGCTGACTCTTATACTTCACTCCTGTCTTAACAAGTATAAACAATACTCAAAGAAAGAAACTTCAACTCTTGCTACAATAAAATAGCTAAATTTGCTACCAATCTCCATAATCGGACCCACCATTGCCATAGCTTAAAGCAATTAAACTGGTTTGAACTGCACAACTGGGAATTATGTGGCCAGTATTCACTGACATTTTCAAGGATCACTGTTGTTTTAAGATCATCCTATTTCTTGTTAGTGTATTTCATCTGCTGCATATACCAGAGACTGATTTTGAACTATCATTTATAATTTAAAGATCTTGAGGTGCACAGACTTGGGGTATTATTGTGGGGTTACATACTAGGTGAACTAGTGATTGTGAAGCTTATTGTCATGGATCTAGACTCAATCCTACATGGCCTTTGTGCCGATAAGAATGATAGGGTTGGGAGGATGGCCTAATGGTTAAGGTGTTTGTCTTACAAACACAAGGTGCAGGGTTTGAATCTCACAGGAGATAATTGGCTAGGCTTAAAATGACTCGCAAGGGCAGTTAGCCTAGTATGAACCTAATAATAATAATATTAGGGTGTTTGGACGAAATCATTTGGATACTGAGATTAGGGATACAGTTGACAGCTGTAATCATTTGTTTCAGAACTTAGGTAAAGGTATGAAAACCCTACGTACTAATGTCTGGTATCTCAAGTTATTTCAGGCTTATCTTAATAAAAATATTACCCCTAGGGGTTGATGGTGAAAATACAGCCTTTGGTTGGCAGGATAGACGATGCACTGACAGGGGATTGGCGTGAAGCACAACAGAAAGCTTCTTTATCTTTTGTTGAAATTTTAACAAACTATTATGAACGTATGATCGATGAAAATGTTGGGGAAGTCAGACTACTTTGTTATGATTTGAAAAAATATGAGGGGCAACCTACCTATACTACTTGCCTTAATAATCTACTGGCCTTTTAAAAACAGATCAAAGATAAAAAAAATATGCAAATTTAATAGGGACACCTCTGATTAACAAAGGGTTAAGCCCTTTGAGCACCAAAGGAATATTACATTTTCTGATGGGGATGATCTTACTACCACTTACACCAGGAGAAAAAGACCTAGATCCATTCTAAAGAAGATGACCATTCAGCCAAGTAGTACGTCTGGGGATGAGTCATCAGCCACTGACACAGATTATCTCAACATACAGACCTTGCCAACACCTAAGAAAGCATGGAAAACTGACCACCCTTTAGAACTAGCAGGAATAGGGGTGGGAGGAAACACAAATGCAAGCACAATAGAGGAACTTTTACAAACGTTGTTGACACAGTAGAATATGTTTATAATATTCACAATATTTCTCTGTTGAGTTAGCAGATGAACAAAAGAAACTGCTTAATAAAGGTCTTAATTATGTCCCCGTTTTTTTCATTGATGAAAATATCATGGTGAATGATGTTCTTGATTTTTGTCGCAGATTAAACCTTAAAATGTTTTTTGGTTCCAGAGATTCTTTTCAAAGATCCACAGAATTTAGGTTTGTTAAATCAGGATTTGTGCCTCCCATGTATAAATTTGTTGGTGTTTTTCAGCAGGCAGTTCTCAAAGATCTTCATTTTAGGTTGTGTCATTCTACTGTGTTGCATCATAATCTTACAGTTGGGGAACAACAAGCTCTTACTGAACTCAAAAATAATGCTAACGGTATAATCATTCCTGCAGATAAGGGTGGGGCTTTTGCTATTATGGATACTGTTTATTATCTGGCTGAGGGAAATGGACAATTGTTCAACCCTCAGCACTATATGCATATGCCCTTTGATCCCACATGTAACTTTAAAAAGGAGATAGAGTCATTCTTGAAATTAGCAGTTGAGGAAGGCATTGTTCAGGAATCATTCTTGAAATTAGCAGTTGAGGAAGGCATTGTTCAGGAATCTGTGTTGCGTCAACTTATGGTGAATGATCCACAGAAACAAATTTTATATCTGTTGCCAAAAATACATAAAAGCCTGGATAAACCTCTGGGAAGACCTATTGTATCTGGCATAGGATCTTTGACAGAACCACTCTCTGATTTTTTGGCATACTATCTCAAACCTCTATTAAAGCATGTGAGAGCACACATCCAGGACACTACGGAATTCCTTAGGATCATATCAGAAACTCAACTTGAACCAATATGTTTACTGTGCACACTGGACGTCAAGGTACTCTACATTAACATTCCCCATTGGGCAGGGTTATTGGCGCTCCAATATTGATTGGAGAGGACCAATCTTTACTCGGCCGGTTTCAATGCTTTATTGCCTTGCATGGCCGAACATGTATTACCTAAAAACATCTTCTACTTCAATGGGGAATGTTATTGGCAAACTAAGGGCACAGCAATGGGGGCATCTTTTGGCCCCGATTTATGCTGATATATTTATGGGGTACCTTGAGGAACATTTGATATATGACATCACACATAACATATACATCAATGCGATGGACATTTGGAGAAGGTACCTTGATGACTGTTGGTTGGTGTGGCGTGCAGACTAAAAGTAGCTGGCGGAATTTGTTCAGTATTTAAATGAAAGTAAATGGGGTATTGAATTTACATTGAATTGTGACATGCACTGTATTAATTTTTTGGATGCCACAGTTATTAAACAACAGTATGGTTCCTTTGCTACCAAGGTTTACAGGAAATATCCCCAATATAATAATCTGTTACATGTCACTAGTTTGCACCCACACCATACCATACATAATATACCTAAGTCTCAGTTTTTGCATATCAAAAGAATATGCTCCAATCAGGAAGATTTTGCAGTTTCTCAGCAAGACATGATACATAGGTTTCAGGTGAGGGGCTATAGACAACAGGATATACAATCTGCTAGCCGGTGGGCATCTGTTCAAGATAGGACTCTGTTACTTACATATAAAGACAGAACTCATGTGGGTGAATCAGAACCGCTCAGATTTATTACGACTTATGGACATAATATCAATCTCATTAGGGAAGTTGTATCCAAACATTGGAATATCTTAATGGCCATTTAAGAGCTGAACCAGGCATTGGGGAACCAGTGTCAATTTTCGTATCGTAGAGGCAAAATATTGGGATCATATTTTGCACATTACAAAAGGCGGGGTAGTGGACAGCTAATGTACCATCAACTGACCATCACAGGGGATAAACATTGGAGCTTATTTCCTTGTGGCCACTGCACCTTTTGTGAACATATATACAAATCCAAACAATTTACAAGTAAGAATTCGGGACAAGTTTATGACATACAATGTTTTGGGAACTGTGGATCTGACTGGGTTGTATATTTAGCCACTTGCACCTGCTCAGCATTCTACGTTGGACAAACATCCCGACCTCTACGTATTCGGATGTATGAACATTATAGAGACATCCGTAACAAACGTTTAACCAGTACCCTATAAAGACACAATACTATACACACCACTGCCCAGTTTTGTTTCAATGTGATAGATAAGATCCAGGGAGACAAATCTAATAAACTAGGCTGGCACTCCATTTTGAATACTAACGAAAAATACTGGATTATTAAATTAGTCTATTTTCACCGGGATTAAATGATCACTTATAAATATCATTTGTTTTTATAAATATTATTTGTTTTTATTAATGACACTGGAGGAAATTACTTAACAGGAAGTGGTGTTCTAATTACTATATATGTATTTTTGTGTCATAGCATGTTTATTCACTGAGGAAGGCAAGTGTGCTGAAACCGGTATGATGCTATGTAATTATTAAATATCCTATGCTGCAACCCTTTGGTGCTGGCTGGCCTCTTTGTTTGCATTTGAACTGCACAACTACCTAACATTCACAGCTAACTACAGCACGCAAACTCATTCATCATCTAGAAAAATGCTCTGCAGTAAAAACATAATGTGAGAGTGTTCAATCTCGCCGTTTGTTCTTACACATGGGTGTCGGAGCCGATCCTCGGCTCCGAGTCGGCCGCTTAGCAAAGCTCTGCATCCAGAAGAAGCTCGAGACCAACCTATCTCCCACAATTCCCTCTGCCTTTACCCCAGATCTAGTTTGCCGCTGCAACTGATCACATCATTTGAAGGGCTCTGAGCCAACTTCAGATAAGATAAAGCTTTTTTTCCTGATAGAATTTTCTTCTAAAAATTCTTAGAATTGTTAGACTTGTTAGTGTGTGTGTGTGTGTATGGTCTCTGGTTCCCATCGACTAAATTGTTAGTGTTTTAAAGCATTTATATTTAGTTAGGATACCTAGGGCCTACCCCACTTGCTAAAACATGGATTTGACTGCTAAATTTACTTGATATTACCTAATATTACTACTAATCACTTTAATATCATCGCTTCTCGGCCTTTGGCTAAGATTAAGTGTAGTGATTGTTCTTTTACACTGTATTGTGACAATTTTTCGACTCTGCTATGTCAGAAAAGGTTAAGTCAGGCTTTAAAAGATGTCAGTGCGGACAGAAGATGTCTGTCACTGACAAACATAGCTCCTGCGTCTACTGTCTTGGCCCTCTCCATCTTCAGGAGGACTGCTCCATATGTCATTCCTTTAGTGGAAGGGTCATGACAGATAGGCGCAGGAAGCTTATGGACAGAGGTCTTTTAAAGCCTGCCTTCCAAGAGGCTTTAGACAAGTCAGACCAGACTTCTAAATCCTCGAAGGAGTCGAGGACTTCGGAGCCCAGGTCATCGGCTCCAAGTACTTCTGTTAAAGTTCGTTCACCGGTTCCACAGACTTCGGGACCGAGTATCGAACTACTGTCTGTTACCGAACCTCGGGTCTTGGAACCGGTGACACAGCTTCCACCTCCAGCTCTTTTGAGGTCGGCACCGTCCTCGATTCCTTCGACGCGGTCTTCCAGACCTCTCTCCGACACCGATGTAGATCGTGTGGTGCAGAAGCTGATGGACAACATGGCCCTGTCCAAACTCATTGCTGTCTCCTCTCAGTTGGTGTCGAGACTCGAAGGCCTTCCCTTGTCTCCATCTGGTCCTCCTCCGAGGCCTACTCAGCCCTCGGAGCCGGAAGACGTTGATCTGCTGATAGTAGAGCCCTTGGTGCCGGAACCGTCTCTTTCTCAGTTGGCACCGTTGACCTCGACTCCGTTGCAACCACTACCGGACTCGCAGAGCCGACTATCTATCCTTGGTTCCGGGACCGAGAGTCGAACCGATGTTTCGGTGCCGACTCTCCCTCTCGGCGCCTCGGCATGGATCACCTCGGCCCCGTCCTCGGGGTCGGTGCCCTTGGCTTCCGCGTCGGAGATACCTCCGCGTTCTTCGGAACCGGAGGATTCCTCAGCTCGGGGTCCGGGGGCCTTCGACCTTATGAGGAAGGTTTTGTCTTCCCAGACAACTACATCAGCAAAAGCAACGTCTCCCTCTCATAAAGGCCCGTTGTCCTCTTCTGCACCTACGGCTACTCAGAAGCGTCGAGCACCAGTGTCTCAGCCTCTCCCAGAGGGAGCCCCCTCTTCCTCGGAGGCTTCATCGGATGCCCCCCCCGATGATGTCCCGAGGAAAAGATTGTGCAAGAGGAGGCACTTGGATTGTCCACAAGAGTCCTTAACATCAGACACTGACTTAGATGAGTCAGAAGGGTCCCCAAAATCACCCTCGGAGGATGTCTCCTTCTCTGACATCCTGGAGATCCTAAAACAGAGAGGTGATTGGCAAGCCTTACCCCCTTCTGAGGATGAGTCAGTCTTGCTGAAGGCATTCGGTGCTCGCCCTTCTTCCTCCTGGGTCACTCCGCCCTTCGACGAGTTAATGGATTTAATCGCTTGAAGGGCATGGGAGACACCTGACACAGTGGAGCCAGTTCCCAGAAAGTCTAATAAGTATATTACGGCCCCTCAGGATAAGGCATACCTCACAAAGGGAGTTCCAGTGGATGCTATGGTGGTGGCAGCTGCCACGAAAAAGGAGATGTCCGAATCTTCCTCGTCTGTCCATCCGCCTAACAGAGATTCTAGGACCATGGACAGATATGGGAAGCGCATTTTCAGTTCAGCGACTTTTTCCATGCGATCGCTGAACTATTTGACACATTTCACACGTTTACAGAGGGATCTAGTCAGAGAGTTGGGAGATACCCTCCAGGGTACTACAGATGCTGCTGTCTTGGATAAGGTTACAGCACAGCTCAATACCCTTACATCTATTGTAAACTCGTCCATGAGGCTCATCTCGTATGCAGCCGAAGGATCGAGTAGGGCTGCGGCTTCAGCGATTGCTCTTCGTAGACAATCCTGGATGCGCCTATGCTCCTTTGCGGAAGCCTTCAAGTCTTCCTTTACTAACGCCCCCTTAGTTGGTGCCACTCTCTTTGGCCCTAAAGTAAAGGAGACCCTTACCCGGTGTGAGCAAGAGGGAAAGACTGTGTCTGCTGTCGGAGTCCGTTTTTCCACCCTATCCAGACCGTACCCCAAAGGGCAATGAGGTGGGAAAATGTGGTTTCGTAAACCCCAGGGTTCTTTCCCAAGCACACAGGGTGATGCCCCCTCCAGAGGCAGAGGGGGGGGGCAGAGGTGGAAGACATCGCCCTGGCGGCAGAGGGGGTCCGCAGAACCAAGGCGACAGGGATACTATCCCTGGGAAGCCTTTCCAGCACTTCTGAATGGAGGCCCGACTGTTCTGCTCTGGAGGCAGTCGGTGGTCGCTTAGCTTTATACCCTCAGGCCTGGCAAAATCTTACCTCAGACGGATGGGTAAAAAGCATTATTACCAGAGGTTACAAAATTCCATTTCTTCTTCCCCCGTTACCACAGAAAAGATTCCCAGATGTACCGCCCCATCTGCGAGAACCTGCAGCTATGGAAATTTCAAAGCTGCTAGAAAAAAAAGTCATCCAACCAGTCCCGGCGGACCAAAGAGGATTCGGAACTTACTCAAGGTTCTTTTTAGTTCCAAAAAAGACAGGGGACTGGAGGCCAATCCTAGACCTAAGCAATCTCAATACCTTTGTGAAGAAAGAAAAGTTCCGGATGGTCACGCTTCAATCGATCCTTCCCTTCTTACAGAAGGACGACTGGATGTGCTCAATAGATCTCAAGGACGCATACTACCACATCAAAATGGCCAAAGCGTCCAGAGATCACCTGCGCTTCCGGCTGGGAGCCAGCCACTTTCAGTTTCGGGCCCTGCCCTTTGGTCTAACCTCAACCCCCAGGGTTTTCACCAAATGCATGGCAGTGGTAGCGTCTCACTTGAGACGCCTAGGATTCCGGGTGTTTCCATATCTGGACGACTGGCTCCTTACCGCCACCACCGAGCGTCGACTGATACAGGCCAGGGACTACACACTCAACCTTTGTGTTCAGTTAGGGATTTCGATAAATTTCGAAAAATCTGCCTTACAGCCATCACAGCATATTTAATTTATAGGGGCAGATCTGGACACCCGTTCCTTGCTTCTAAGACTCCCCCCCGCAAGAATAGCTTCCCTACAAAAACACATATCTCTACTTCTGTTGTCCAAGAAATCCCCAGCCAAACTAGTTCTGAAAGTCTTGGGGCTCATGTCAGCTTCCCTCATTGCAATTCCCTTCGGAAGACTACACATGAGAATTCTCCAATGGCTGCTGTTCGCACAATGGTCGTTCCAACAGTTACCGCTGACACACGAAATTCACATTACAAACACCTGCAAAGCACACCTGTCTTGGTGGTTACAGAATTGCAATCTCATCGGCGGCCGACCGTTTGTGTTACCCACACCAACAGCCACAGTGACCACGGAAGCGTCCCTGATAGGGTGGGGGGGCATATTTCAGGGACAGACAGTCCAAGGCGAATGGACCAATCTAGAGTACAACCTGCACATCAATGTCCTGGAGATGAGGGCAGTGTTTCTAGCGTTGCAACACTTTTCCTCCCTTCTACCTCTAGGGACCATTGCAGTTCAAACGGACAACATGTCCGTAGTTTGGTACATAAACAAACAAGGGGGAGCCAAGTCTTACCAGTTATGCAGAGAGGCCATGAGAATTTGGCAATGGCCAGAGTCCATGGGTCGCTTTCTGATAGCAACGCACATCCCGGGGTTATCCAACGTTATAGCGGACAGGTTGAGCAGAGCCATCCTGTTACCTCACGAGTGGTCCCTCAATCAGACAATAGCGGAAATGATTTTCCGCAAGTGGGGCCAGCCTTGCTGCGATCTGTTTGCGTCTCCAATGAACACCAAATGCAAGAAGCTACTTTGCCCTCTTACCCCCTCCAGGGGATGTCCCCAGGGACGCTCTGATTCACGATTGGCCCCCGGGTCTCCTCTACGCTTTTTCCCCTAAACCTCTGATACCGAGATTTCTCCAGAAAGCCAAGGATCTAGAAAGGACTGTAATTCTAATTGCCCCATTCTGGCCTCATCAAATTTGGTTTCCCTTTCTTCAAGCACACCAAATACGGGCGCCCTGGATCCTGGACCCGGTGCCGGACCTACTGACTCATTCGTCAGGAGATCCCCACCCGTCGCTCCTGTCCCTCAAGTTAGCAGCTTGGCTGCTCCGCTTCCCTTCTTAGCCAGGTCTGATCTTCTCTCTCTGGCGGTTCAAGACATTCTAGTAGCCTCCCATAAGGCTTCCACTACAAAGATTTACACTAGTAAGTGGAAACGTTTTGTTCACTGGGCTACTGCACAACATTTAGATCCCTTAATAGCCCCACTAAACAAAGTTTTAGAGTTCCTATCCATGCTGTTTCACCAAGGAGCTTCTACTGCCACCTTGAGGGTTCAGTTGGCTGCTATTTCTAACTTTCATGTAGGAGAGAATGGAGCTCCTATTATGGCTCATAGGCTTTGTAAAGCCTTTTTGAAGGGATCCTTTCATCTTAGACCACCAGTCAGGTTTCCTACAGCTCCGTGGAATCTAAACCTCCTCTTATCTCAGCTGATGTTACCACCCTTTGAACCAGCCTCTTCCTGTTCCTTAAAATTCTTGTCCTGGAAAACTCTCTTTCTAGTAGCTATCACTTCAGCCAGATGAGTGTCAGAACTTCAAGCTCTTTCCATTAAACAACCATATTTAATTTTTCACCCGGACAGGGTATCTTTACACACCAACCCCTCCTTCCTCCCCAAGGTTTGCTCAGTCAATAACATTAATCAATCCATCGAACTTCCCACATTTTTCAAAAATCATTCGAATAAACTGATATATATGTTGCACAAGTTGGATGTTCATAGACAACTCAGATTCTATCTAGATAGAACGAAAGAACATAGAAAAGCATACCAGCTCTTTATAGCCTTTGCGGACAACAAAAAGGGCATGGCAGTGACGAAGCGTACTCTCTCCAAATGGCTATCTGATTGTATTACTTTTGTTTATGCTGCTGCTAATCAAAGTTTGCCCACCAAACCAAAAGGACATTCTACTAGGTCAGTTTCCACATCTTTGGCTCATGCGGCCCGCCTACCTTTGGACACTGTTTGTGCGGCCGCAACTTGGTCTAAACCACATACGTTCATCACTCATTATAAAGTGGATAGAATTTCCAAGGACAGAGCAACCTTTGGTTCCACTGTGCTCAGGAACGTTCTTCCGTGAGTCTCTCAGGGTCACGGAGCTAGGGACGCTACCCATGTGTAAGAACAAACGGCGAGATTGAACACTCTCACATAAAGAAGTTATGTTCTTACCATAACGTTCCATGTGGAGTGTTCATCTCGCCTTTGTTCTTACATTCCCACCCTCCCACCCTCAGGTCAGGAAGAACGTCCAGTTTAGATGTCTGGTCTGTTTATCTTCTGCTGCTGGTCTCTCTCTCTCTCTCTCTTTCTTCTGCTGCTAGTTTGAGCTACGCTCCTTGTGTATATGTATATATGGATGTTACCTTATTGTGCTGGATCTGGTGGTGTTTTGCAAACTAGATCTGAGGTAAAGGCAGGGGGAATTGTGGGAGATAGGTTGGTCTCGAGCTTCTTCTGGATGCAGAGCTTTGCTAAGCGGCCGACTCGGAGCCGAGGATCGGCTCTGACACCCATGTGTAAGAACAAAGGCGAGATGAACACTCCACATGGAACGTTATGGTAAGAACATAACTTCTTTTTACTGCCCTACAGTCCAGCAAGGGACCTTCGTTCTAGTAACAAATTCTTAGTACTCACAAATATGTCAAATAATGTTGCAGGAGACTCATTCTACTCCCAATATGTCACTAAACTCAGGAATAGTATCCCCACACAAATAAAACTCTCTCACAAATTCAGTAGTTTTAAACCACTGCTCAAACAACATCTTGACCTATCCTGGTCCTGCACATACTCATCACTATGTTAAGATTTTGTGCTCACCATACAGTACACTCTGAAAACTCTTCTTTGGTTCATAGGTTCATAGTTTAGTACTAGGCTAACTGCACTTGTGGACCATTATAAGCCTAGCCAATTACCCCATGTGAAAATCAAACCCTGCACCTTGTGTCTGTAAGCTAAACACTTTAACCATTATGCCAACTTCACACCACTTTGTTTACTACTTTGCCTTAAACATAATACTCTCAGCATCTCATTGAAATAGCAGCAATTTTTATACATAACTGATGCCTGTACAGTTTACTAAACTGCACATGTGCTATCTCTCCAGTAACTTCCACCTCTGTAAAATGTTAGAATGTATAAATGTTAGTACTGTATGTGTATAAATATAAATACAAATAAAAATGTAACTACTTTGTGTTTAACTGGAACTCAGTATATTGCATTGTAAACAAATGGAACTTTTCTCCCTGGGTCACCATTGAAAATGGGCACTGCATAGACGGACATTCCTAGTAAACAAGTAAATAAAATTAATAAGTAAGGAATCATTGAATCAGTACCTCTTCATTGGGTCAGGTTTTTACTCCAAACTGTTTCTGATTCCAAGAAAAGATGGACATTGGAGACCTATTCTGGATCTTTCTCTGCTCAACACTTTCCTCAAAGTCCTTACTTTCAAAATACTTTCCCTTGAGAGCATGTTGCCCTTTATTCTACAACAAGCATTTCTAATTTTTCTGGATCTGAAGGATGCCTTCTTTCATATCCCCATAATGTCCCTTTTGCAAGAAATTCCTGAGGTTCTTTACTGGCTTATCTAACTTTCATTTTACTACTTTGCCTTTTGAGCTTTCTACAACCCCAAATTATTCACACAATGCCTAGTGACTATAATACCCCTTTGTAGGACTCAGAGGAATTCAAATATTCCCGTGTAGACAATTTGCTTATCTAAACTTTGTCAACTCACATCTTATTGCATCACCTCCAGTTCACTCTCAACCTTCTCCTGCTATTGGAGTTTGCATTCTTCTGCAAAAAAATCTTCCCTCTAGCCCACTCAAGTCCTAGTTTTCATGGGCTGCAGATTGGACACCAAAAGGATGCAGGTCTTCTTGCCTCAGGAAGAGGTGCAGAACTTTACAACTGATTTCCAGTCCATAACCTCCCTCCAAGCCTGTTCAGCCAGCGAGATTCTAAGGGCATGATGATACATGGTAGTGACTATTACAGTGCTTCCTTTGGAAAGGGTGCATATGAGGAAAATTAATTTGTACCTAAAAAATGTATGGTCCCAGCACTGTCACACCCTAGACACAAAGATATCATTCATGTCCTGTCTCAAGAAGGGGATCCTGTGGTGAGTGACACTGGTGAACCTCAATCTAGGACTACCTTTGCAGGCACAAACACTTAAGTCCAAAAGTGTGCGCAGACTCCTTTGATGAGGCTTTGGTGGCTTAAATAGGCACACACAAGGTCCGTGGCCATTGGCAGTCCAGCCTCAGGAAAGAACACATCAGCCTGAAAGAGATGAGGGCCCTCAGGTTTTCTTCCCGTTTCTGAAAAAAAAGGGCCTATTTGAGTATTCACAGACAATACTACAGTCATGTCATACATAAACAAGGAAGGAGGGAAAAGGTCCATCACAGGACTGTGATCTGGTTAACTCACTCAACAGGTCCATTGAAGAACCCCACAAATGGACCCTCAACAAATAGGTTTTCCTAAACATAGTCCAAAAGTGGGGAACACCACTGACAGACTTATTTACCTCATTGAACAACAAAAGCTTCCCCTTTTCTCCCTCTTCTACACCAGGGCTCCTTGCCCCTTGGCATACAGGACATAATGCACTCTCTTTTCAGTAGACAAGGAGGTCCCTTTATGCTTTCCCCCATTTCCTTTAATACTAAACATTTTACTAAAGATCCAACAATAAAAAACAAAAATCTTACTGGTGGCTTTCTTTTGGCCAGGGCAAAATTGGGTTCTCCTTCTCTTTCACTTAAGCAAGGGCAATCACCACAAACTACCCCATAAAGTGGACCTCATCAAACAACATAAGGGATCACTGCTTCATCCAAACCTGTCATCCCTCAACCTAAGCATATGGATGATAGGATTCTTATCCCATCCAGGGATCAATTTTCTGAGGATGGACTTTGGGATGTTCATCGTGTTTCACTGTTGCAGTCATTACTCTTGGGTTATCCTGCTGGCAGGCTACGCGCAGTCGGCCTGAATTCCAAAGTCTTGGTCCGGCGTCGGTTGCTGTCGCCTGTTCCTGATGTCAGTGCGCCAGGGGTATAAAAGATGTAGCTGACGCCATTTTCTTCAGTCTTTCTTGCCGCGCGGTGCCCGAAGCAAAAGCAGTACGCAAGTGCCGGTCGGCCGACTCCTGAGAGTTTCAAAATCGAATTTCAGATCCAAAGTCTTCATTAAAGCTACGTACCCCATTGGGGAAACTTTTTTCTTGCTCCAGACTGATGTCAGGAAAAGTTAACAATTTTATTTCATGTGGGAAGCAAATACCTCATAAGGATTTTCATTCTTACTGTATTCCTTGCCTAGGCCCTGATCATGATGTTGCGAGCTGTCGGTTTTGTGCTAGATTTAACCAAAGCACTATTAAGCATCGATACGATTTTGCCTTTCATTACTTTGGCCGAAGGTTTCATTATATAATGCCATCGGAACAGCCGATGACCGGAGTTTACAAAAAGCACAAGGAAAAGGAAAAGGACAGGCATCTGAGGTCCAAAACCGATGACGAGGCCCCCGCTAGGCCAGTCGCCGGTTCTCAGTGAGGCACTTTCGCAGCCCCTGATGCCCGCTACCTCAGAGCCACAGGCCGCTACTGACTCCCATGTGGAGCTGAGTAGGCCTCTGGATACTCAAGGTATCGGACCCTTGGAAACTATTCCCTCAGATGGGTCTGGAGCTGCTGAGCAGGCATCGGCTTCCGAGGGTGTTTTCAGACCTACATAATTATATGTCAAGCCTACCTCAGCTTCAAAGACAAAGACTAAAACAGCTCTAAAGACAAAGAAACAAGTACAGTATTCTCCAGGACAGACTTCCATGCCTAAGAAACAGATGCTTAAAATGGCCGAAGACCTAATTACTTTGATCAGGGGTTCCCATCCCACTCCTGATAAGAGGCCTAGGCAAGAGACAGAATATGACTCCTCAGATCAGGTTTCAATTTCTTCTGACTCCTCTTCTGAACAGGGATACTCTGTTCCTCCCTATGAGGATTCTGATGCTGAAGAATCTATTCCTTCAGCCTCTCCTCCTGAGGATTATTCTTTTGGGGAAACCCTGCATACCATTAGGGAGCATTTTCACTGGGAGAGCCAAGATTATTCAGAATCTAAGAAAAGGCTCAGAGATTTTCTTTTATTACCTCAGCACAGACCTCTTACTATTCCCCCTGATGTTCATCGTGTTTCACTGTTGCAGTCATTACACTTGGGTTATCCTGCTGGCAGGTGACCCGCAGTCGGCCCGAGTTCCAAAGTCTTGGTCCGGCGTCGGTTGCTGTCGCCTCTTCCCTGACATCAGTGCGCCAGGGGTATAAAAGTTGCAACCAACGCCATTTTCTTCAGTCTTTCTTGCCGCGCGGTGCCCGAAGCAAAAGCAGTTCGCAAGTGCCAGTCGGCCAACTCCTGAGATTTTCTAAATTGAGTTTCAGAACCGAAGTCTTCAGTAAAGCTAAGTACCCTGTTGGGGAAACTTTTTCTTGCTCCAGACCGATGTCAGTAAAAGTTAATAATTGTATTTCTTGTGGGAAGCAAATACCTCATAAGGATTTTCACTCTTACTGCATTCCTTGCCTAGGCCCTGACCACGACATTACTAGTTGTCGGTTTTGTGCTAGATTCAATAAACGCACTATTAAATGTCGGTTTGATTTTGCTTTACATTATTTTGGATGAAGATTAATTATATAATGCCGTCAGAACAACCGATGACCGGAATTTATAAAAAAATGCAAAGACAAAGAAAATGACAGGCATCCGAGGTCCAAAACCGATGACGAAGCCTCTTCTAGGCCAGTCGCCGGTTCTCAGTGAGGTGCTTCCGCAGCCCCTGACACCCGCTACCTCAGAGCCACAGGCCCTAACCGACAGCCACGTGGAGATAATGAGGCCTGTGGGAACTCAAGGTATTGGGCCTACGGAAACTATACCCTCAGATGGGTCCGGAGCCGCTGAGCAGGCACCGGCTTCTGAGGGTGTTTTCAGACCTTCACAGCTTACAATTAAGGCTACTACAGCAGCAAAGGCAAAGTCAAAAACACCATTAAAGACAAGGAACAAGTGCAGCATTCTCCAGAACAGTCAGCCATGCCAAAGAAATAGATTCTTAAAATGGCTGAAGACCTTATTACTGTAATCGGGGGTTCCCATCCTCCTCCTGACAAAAGGCCTAGGCAAAACACTGATTATGATTCCTCTGATCAGGTTTCCATTTCCTCTGATTCTTCTTCTGATCAGGGCTATTCTCTCCCTCCCTATGAGGACTCTGATGCTAAAAAGTCCATTCTTTCAGCTTCACCGCCTGAGGATTATTCTTCTGGGGAAACCCTGCACACCATGAGGGAGCATTTTCCACTGGGAGAGCCAGGATTACTCGGAATCCAAGAAAAGAGATTTCCTTTTATTACCTCAGCGCAGGCCCCTGGCTATCCCTCCTGTGCTTGATATTGTAGGTGATGCTTTTTCTGAATCCAGTCTGTCTCCAGACTCTTTACCCCCTGCTCCAGTAAAACCAGACAGATACTACAGGGTCCCTGACTCTCATACATTTCTTTATAAAAACCCTGGTGCAGACCCAGAAACAATTTCTCAGGGTCTTAAAGGCGTTAAAGCTTCCACTGCCAAAAATCCTGTCCCCTCAGATAGGGATTCCAGAGCTCTGGACAGATGGGGAAAAAGGTTTACACTTCTTCTACTTTAGCTGTTAGAGCTTTAAACTGTCAGTTTCACATGCTTAAATATCAACAGTATCTCATGTCATTGTTAAAGCAGAAAATGGTTACAAGTATAGAAAGTGCTGACAGTAAAGAAATGCAGGATTTATTGGATGCAGTTGAACATGTGGGAAAGCATACTCTGCAATGCGGTTTTGATTCATTAGAGGCTTCTTTTAGAGCCACAGTTACAGGCTCAGTAATTCGAAGGCATGCTTGGTTAAAAGAACAAAGTTTACCTGACCATGTTAAAGTAAAATTATTGGATGCTCCACTACAGCATGATACTTTGTTTGGTGTTAAGACAGAAGAGGTGTTAAAGAAAATGGAGGATAAAGCAAAGTCAATGCAAACGGTGAAAGATTTCTTACAGGTTCAACCACCTAGATTTAGCAGAAACTGGCCTTCGAAAAATTGGTCCTTTCCAGTGTCAGACAGGCCACAAAGAGGCAGATACAGACGCCCAAGAGGCAGATCTCAGCCCCAAGGCTCCTACAGTCCTAAACAATGACTTCCCTCTGCAAATGCCAAGCTCTTACCAGTTGACAGCACCCCTAGGGGGAAAGCTAGCACTTTTCTCAAAAAATTGGCAGTTGATCACCCAAGACCAATGGGCACAGAATATAGTTTCTCAGGGGTACAGGTTCCACTTCCACATGCTTCCAAAACTAAAAGGTATGCCAAACCTGCCACAAAACCAATGGGCAGAGGCACAAAAACAGATTGCTGCTTTTATGGATATGGGAGCTATTCAAAAAGTTCCACAAGAAGAACAGGGGCAAGGATTTTACTCAAGACTTTTCTTAGTAATCAGAAAAGACAAAGCCTGGAGACCAGTATCGGACCTGTCAATCCTGAATACTTTCCTGGATGTTCCAAAATTCAAAATGTTAACACTTCAACAACTTCTGCCCATGCTGGGCAAGGAGGCTTGGCTAGTTACTTTGGATCTCAAGGAGGCATACCTGCACGTCCCAATCAGACAATCGTGCAGAAGATACCTCAGATTTATAGCAGGCTCAATTCATTACCAATTCTCTGCACTGCCCTTTGGCTTATCTACTGCGCACAGGATCTTCACAAAATGCCTGGCACCAGTAATTGCATTTTGCAGACAAAAAGGAATTCAGATATATCCCTACTTGGACGACTGCCTTATTCAAGCAGAGAGCAAGGACATTCTTCTAAAGCACCTGGCGTTTGTAAAAAGATTGCTAACTTGCCTAGGTTACACAGTAAACGAAAAGAAATCAAAACTAGTGCCCTCTCAAGAGATAATATTCCTGGGTGCAAACTTAAATACAACTGCCCAGATGGCTTATTTCACGGCAGACAAACAAAGGCAACTGACTCATTACTTTCAAATGATGGCAACAAAGACCCAGCTCCCTGCAAGAAAAATTCTGCAGGCCCTGGGTTTCATGGCATCCTGCATTCTACTAATACCATATGCAAAACTGCATATGAGGAAACTACAATGGTATCTAAAAAGTGTTTGGACTCAGCATTGTCACAGCCTAGAGACAATCATAACCTTGATTCCTTGCCTACAACAGGAGTTTTGATGGTGATCCCAGGCCTGTTACCACAATAAGGGACAGCCTTTCACCTTACCCCCAGCCAGGCAGACAATAACAACAGATGCATCTGATTATACCTGGGGAGCACATATGGCAGGAAAATGTATTCAGGGCACGTGGCACAAGGAGCAAATGCATCTTCACATCAATCAAAAACATATGCTAGCTGTACAGAATGCCCTGACTGCCTTCAAGGACCTAATACATCCAGGACAACTACTAATAAAGACGGACAATACCACAGTTATGTGGTACATAAACAAGCAAGGGGGCACACATTCCTACCCCCTATGCAGACAAGCCATGACTTTGTGGAACACAGCACTGACCTACCAGGTACATCTGCAAGCACAATTCCTGCCAGGAACAAAAAAATACACTGGCAGACGAACTAAGTAAAAATTTCATGGATTCCTCACGAAAAGAAGCTGAATCCACAAGTGTTCAATATGATAACAAGGAAATGGGGACGCCCAGACATAGATCTTTTTGCCTCCCCTCACAATTACCAAATACAGAAATTTTGCACAAGGACTTACCACTCTCAAGCATGGAAAGTGGATGCTCTTTCATTCAGCTGGAAAAACCTGACAGTCCGTACCTTCCCTCCGATGCCTCTTCTCACCAAGGTGCTTCTAAAAGTCAGACAAGAGAGGCCAAAAATGATACTAATTGCACCAGACTGGCCACACCAGCACTGGTACCCAATCCTAAAATCTTTGTCCCAAGGCCCACCTTGGCCTCTACCTCAAATCACTCATCTTCTGACACAGCAAAACAATCAGATTCTGCACCATCAACTCAGAACCTTAAACCTGGCAGCATGGCAGATAATGTAGCCACTCAGACTGCACCTCTCTCTAAAGCTGTTATGGATGTAATTTTGGAAGCCAGGAGGCCCAGCACTAGGAAATCTTATGCAGAAAAATGGAAGAGATTCTGTGCTTGGAACCAGGCACAAGGGCTCGACCCACTGGTCCCTAATATACCTCATATTTTTCAATACCTGACTGAGATGTTGGACAAAGGCCTATCCTTTTCATCTATTAAAATCCATGCCTCTGCCATTTCAGCTCATTACAGTACAGATCCTCCTATTTTTACACATCTTCTACTACGACAGTACCTCAGAGGGGCAAAGAATATAAGACCCCCTAGAAGAGCACCAGTACTTACTTGGGACCTCAATTTTGATTTAGAAAAACTAACACTGCCTCCATTTGAACCAGCCAGCACAGCTGATCTAAAATTCTTGTCATGGAAAACTGCTCTGCTCCTAGCGATAACTTCAGCAAGAAGAGTCTCAGAGTTACAAGCATTGATGGACGTGGAACCTTTCCTCATTTTTCATCAGGACAGGGTTTCTCTTAGGACAAACCCAACATTCATGCCAAAAGTGGTCTCCAATGTGGCCTTAAACCAAACCATTCATTTACCTACTTTCTACCCAAATCCCCAGAATAAAGGGGAAATACTTCTGCATGCTTTGGATACACACAGGCAGCTACGATTTTACTTGGACAAAACAAAAGCTTTCAGAAAAACTGAGCAACTGTTTGTAGCTTATGCTGCAGGATCACAAGGAAAGCCTATTACAAAGCAGACAGTCTCCAAATGGATAGGACACTGCATCCGCTTCTGTTATGCACAACATGGCAAATCTGTGCCTAAGGACATTAGGCCTCATTCTACCACAGCAGCAGCCAATTCAGCAGCTTTCCTCAGAGGGGTACCAACCAAAGACATCTTAGAAGCTGCAACCTGGAGTTCAGTGCACACTTTTACCAAGCACTACCACCTACCTCTCTACTCCAAATCCAGAGCAGGCTTTGCCACTGCAGTTCTGCAGGGCTTGTTAGCCTTGCCAAATCCAATCTAGACCCAGCCACCCAACCTCAGCTTTGGGATTCTACCCAAGTGTAATGACTGCAACAGTGAAACACGATGAACATAGTACAGTTGTGTACCTACCATAAATGTAGATGTTCGAGTGTATTCACTGTTGCAGTCCAGGTTACCCACCCACCACCCCCCTCTTTGCTGGGACTATTCTGTACTTCTCAACTCTATACAGCCTATGTGGTGTATTTGCTTGTAGATGAAGTAAGTGTTTATAGTAATATATGCTTAGTTGTTTGGCATATTTTTATCTTTTCAGCCTTCCTATCTGGGGGCACCTGACATCTCGGGCAAGAAAAACTGAAGAAAATGGCGTCGGTTGCAACTTTTATACCCCTGGCGCACTGACGTCAGGGAAGAGGCGACAGCAACCAATGCCGGACCAAGACTTTGGAACTCACACCGACTGCGGGTCGCCTGCCAGCAGGATAACCCAAGTGTAATGACTGCAACAGTGAATACACTCGAACATCTACATTTATGGTAGGTACACAACTGTACTTTCTAGACATTGTAGATGATGTATTTTCAGAGTCCGGCCTGTCTCCTGACTCTTTACCCTCTGCACCTGTCAAGCCAGACAGATACAGACTCTCATAAATTTCTATATAAAAACCCTGCTGCTGACCGAGAAACTATATCTCAGGGTCCCAAAGGGGTCAAGGCTTCCACTGCAAAAACCCTGTCCCCTCTGATAGGGATTCTAGGGCACTGGACAGATGGGGGAAAAAAAGTTTGCACTTCTGCTACCTTGGCTGTAAGGGCTTTAAATTGTCAGTTTCATATGCTTAAATATCAGCAATATTTAATGTCACTGCTTAAACAGAAAATGTTGACAAATTCTGAATGTTCTGATAACAAGGAAATGCAGGATTTAGTGCATGCAGCTGAACAAGTGGGAAAGCATACTTTGCAATGTGGTTTTGATTCAGGAAGGATTCATAAAGTGAATTAAAAATATAACCTGCAAAATAAATTGTGGCAAATTAGCACTGAACTATTTTTGAGTTTCAGTTACAGATGTGGTTACTTGTGCCTGGTTTTGAAGTTTGGTTTCTTGTTCTTCATCCTTTTTGACTAAAGCAGGCCACTTTCCAGAATAAACATTACTTAGACTTGTTATTATGCTGTTCTGTATTAACATTGATGTTAAGTTGTCTATCTCGCCTTCGTTCTTGCTGTTTGGGTTCGGCTCTGACTCGGCCATCTTCAATAGCTCGACAGCTGTTTACTGGCTCGAGGCTACCCCTTATCCCATGATGCCTAGCAAAAGCTACCCAGATCTCGTTTGCAGCTTCAGCTACGAGGTGTGTTGTTTCTGGGTCAGGCTTGTATACTTTTGGATATTTATATAATTGTATTTGTTTAAACTTCTTAAAAAAATAGTATACTACCCCTTATAGTTTTCTTCTTTGTGGTGTTGTTTGTGGACGTCGCTTCTTTCTGCAGTCCATTTTTTTCTTAAGAACTCGTTTAAATTAGAGAGTTCTCCCCTCCCCCTCCCTTAGGACAGCCGTTTAACTTAGAGGCTCTCCTTCCCTTCCTTTTTTGTTAGTGTAAAAAAAAAAAAAATCTGTTGAGTTCGTTTAGTAGGAGAAATTTTTTGTCTGTCTGTTTTGTAGTGCTTGGATTGTGTATAGTGATAGAGTTATGTCCAAGGATACGAAAGTTTCTGGCTTCAAAAAGTGTGACTCATGCTGTCAGAAAATGTCTCTGACAGATGGGCACACTAGTTGTGTTTATTGTTTGGGCGCTGTTCACCTGCAAGACTCTTGTTCTATTTGCCACACCTTTAGTCCAAGGGTCCTGCAGGAGTGCAAAAACAAATGAATCCTTCGGGGTTTATTGAAGCCTCAGGATTCACCGGCAAAGAGTTCCCAGCCAGTGAAATCCCCTAAATCTGCCAAACTGTCGGCTCCACCTTCGGAGCCGACTCCTGTACTGGAACAACCGAGTATGTCGGTTCTGGCTGGCACCGACAAGACAACTCCTCCGTCGGCTCCATCAGATGTTTCGGAGCCATCATGGAGCCATAAAAGACTGAGGTCCCCTTCCTTAGAGTCCAATCACTCAGTGCCTCGGTCACCATTATTACAAAGTGAATGTAGCCACCGTTCTTCACACTTCTCTCGATCCTCTAGGCTTTCGGAGCATGATGTGGAGAAAGTAGTAAGTAGGTTGCTTAAGTCACAGGCACTAGCTAAATTACTGTCCGGCCCACCTCAATAGGTATTGGCTCCAACCGCCTCTATTTCCTTTCCTCCTCTGACTCCATTGAGGTTTGAGCCGGGATTCGTTGGTGTGCGGGTAGTGGAACCATCGGCTCCGATCATCATCTCTCCTTCGGCTCCAACTTCAGCTCCAATTACCTTGATTGTTCCTTCTATCGAGGAATCTGGATGCCAGGGCTCTCTCGTCGGTTTCAAGGATGGAGTGGCATCGGACCCTTGTCCGACCCCGTTCTCCCCCTCGGACCTTCAGCGCAGGTGAGCTCGGCTCCAACATCGGCCTCGAAGCCGTCGCCCTCGGTGCAGAGAAAGATTCCTATTTCTTCGGAACCGGAGCTTTCTCTGCCTCGAGGTCGGGATGCTTTCAAAGTCATGCGGAGTGTGCTATCCCCTGAAACAGCTCCACTACCAGCTCCATTGGCTCCATCTCCCATAGTGTCTGTGTCAACCTCTGCTCCTCCTCCAGACCCCAAGTGTAGGGAACCAATTTCCCAAGACATCCCACTGGGTGTTCCCTCTTCTTCCAAGGCCTCTCCTGATCACTCAGAGGACCCCCCTCGGAAGAAGACGTGCAAGAGGACGACTCCCCTGAGTCTGTCACTTCAGATACAGACTTAGATGAATCGGAAGGGACCCCGAGGTCCCCCTCTGAAGATGTTTCCTTTTTGGACATCCTTGAAATGCTTAGGCAGAGGGGGAACTGGACTTCCCTAGCCCCTACTGAGGATGAGTCTGTACTCCTGGGCACATTCAGTTCCCGACCTTCCACCTCCTGGGTTTCTCCTCCTTTCGACCCACTCATGTCTGTGGTGGCTCGGAAGGCTTGGTCAGCTCCAGACACTGTGGAACCAACTCCGAGGAGACCTAACAAGTTTATTACAGCCCCCCAGGATAAGCAATTCCTTTCCAAAGGTGTACCCGTTGATGCCATGGTGGTAGCAGCAGCCACCAAGAAAGAGCAGAAACATCTTCATCTGTTCATCCCCCTAACAAAGAGTCTCGGACAATGGACAGATACGGAAAGTGAATGTTTGCTTCAGTGACCTTCTCGATGAGGTCCCTGAACTGTCTGTGTCATTTTACTCGACTTCAAATGGATCTCCTGAAAGAGCTTGGAGATGCCCTTCAAGATCCTACAGCTGAGGGAGTACAAGCCAAAGTAGCTTCCCAACTGGAGACTCTTAATTCTATAGTCAACTCCTCCATGAGGCTGATTTCCTATGCAGCCGATGGAGCGAGCAGAGCCGCTGGCACAGGTGTGGCCCTCAGGAGACATGCTTGGATGCGGCTGTGTCAGTTTGCGGAACCCTTTCAAGTGTCCTTCACCATTACTCCCTTTGATGGCTCCTTTCTCTTTGGGACTCAGGTGAAAGACATGCTGACCAGGTGTGAGCAAGAAGGCAAGACTCTGTCTGCCGTGGGAGTCCATTTTTCCACTCCCTCTAGACCTTACCCCAAGGGTCAGAAGAGTGGGAAGATGTGGTTCCCGAAATCCCAGGGATCCTTGCCTGACACACGTAGTGATTTTTTCTCCAGAGGCAGAGGGGGAAACAACAATAACAGACGCCGCCCTCATGGCAGAGGGGGTCTGCAGAACCAGGGTGACAGAGAATCCTTCTCTGGCAAGCCCTTCCAGCATCCCTGAAGGGTTGCCCGGCTGCTCATCTCTGGAGGCAGTCAGGGGAAGACATTCCCTGTACCCAAAAGCCTGGCAAAATTTAACAAAAGACAAATGGGTACTATCCATTATATCCGGAGGTTACAAAATTCCCTTCCATCAATCCCCCTTACAGTCAAAAAAGGCCCTTCCAGATGTTCCACCCAATCTGAGGGAGCAAGCAGTCTTAGAAGTTTCAAAACTGCTAGAAAAAAGAGCCATTCAGGAAGTCCCCGCAGACCAGCTTGGATCCGGAACTTACTCAAGATTCTTTTTGGTACCAAAAAAGACAGGGCACTGGAGGCCGATTCTGGATCTCAGCAGACTAAACAAATCTGTACAAATAAAAAAATTTCGGATGGTCATGCTACTGTTCATTCTACCCTTTCTGGGTCAGGACAATTGGATGTGCCCGATAAATCTTCAGGACGTGTACTACCATATCAAGATGAACAGACGCTCCAGGAGTTTCCTTTGCTTTCAGGTAGGGGCCAGTCATTACCAGTTCAGAGCTCTGCCCTTTGGTCTCACCTCAGCCCCCAGGGTGTTCACCAAGTGTATGGCAGTAGTCACGGCTCACCTGAGGCGTCAATGATTCCAGGTGTTTCCATATCTAGACGACTGGCTCCTCACTGCTACCACCAAGCATCAACTCTTACAAGCACGGGATTATACAGTCACATCATGCACTCAACTAGGCATCACAGTAAATTTCAAAAAATCTGCCTTGTTGCCCTGTCAGTCTGTCACTTACATAGGAGCAGAGTTAAACACAAGTGAAATGTATGCAAGATTACCATTGGAAAGAGTTTCCACAATTCGTCGACAAGTGTTAATCCTAATGCAGAGCAAAAGGATTCAAGTCAGATATGTCCTTCAAGCTCTGGGCTCCAAGGCAGCTGCCATTCTTCTAATTCCATTAGCGCATTTCCACATAAGAATTCTTCAGTGGCTTCTTTTCACGCAGTGGTCCTGTCAGGAGCTTCCCATGTCTCACATGATCCTGATTACAGAAACGTGCAAAAGGCGCCTGTTTTGGTGGATGGACTCCCCACTACTGTCTCAGGGCAGACCTTTCATACAGCCTCCACTGGTAGCCGCAGTGACCACGGACGCCTCCCTGATAGGGTGGGGGGGGGCATTATCTGGGTAGGACAGTCCACGGCACTTGGCAACCTCACGAGTACCGTCTGCACATCAGTGTCCTAGAAATGAGAGCCTTGCTTCTGGCATTGCAAGCCCTTCAAGACTCTCTTCCTTCTGGGACCATTGCAATTCAAACAGACAACATGTCAGTGATGTGGTACATCAACAAACAGGGCGTTACCAAGTCCTACCCCTGTGTCGAGAGACACTCAGACTGTGGCAATGCACGATTTCCTCCCAACATTTTCTGATTGCGATGCACATCCCTGGGAGATCCAACGTCATAGCGGACAGGCTCAGCAGAGCTATTCTCATGCCTTACGAGTGTTCTCTGAATCAGGAAGATGTTCTTCATTCCACATTGCTGCAGTCCTAACCATTGGGGGTAGTCCGCTGTCCAGTCGGCCCGAATACCAAAGTATATGGCTGACGTCGGTCACGGCGCATTAGACTGATGTCAGGACGTCAGGGTACTAATGCGCATGACCGACGTCATATCCTCAGTCTTTTTTGCCACACGGTCCGATGCAGAAGCAGTTTTGCGAGTGCAGGTTGGCGTTCTGAAATTTTCTGAAGTCGGAGTTTCAGACCGAATCAAAGTTGGCTAAGTACCCGTTGGGAACATTTTGGTTTTCTTGCCTCAGTATTTAACCGGATGTCAGAAAAAGTGAATAACTGTATTTCTTGTGGGAAACAGATACCTCATAGGGATTACCATACTTTGTGTATACCTTGTTTAGGGCCTGAGCACGACGTTGTTGGATGCCGCTCTTGTGCTAGATTTAACAAACGCACTATTAAGAGAAGGTTAGACTGTGCCAGGTTAGTGTTTGGGAAGCGTTGTAATTATAAAATGCCGTCGGAAGCTCCGACGCCCGCTTCGTCCAAAAAGCGCAAGGACAAAGCAGCAAAGCCTAGGGTTGAAGAACCGGCAGTCCCGGACGTCGGTTCTTTAGAAGGCTCAGTGGAGCCAGAGGTTTTGCCAGGAGTTTCTGTGGAGTCTCAGGCAGAGACTTTACTGTTCCAGGATGTGCCCTCTCAGGAGGTAGGCCAGGCTGAGGGGACTTCTCAGGTAGCTGTTCTTCCCTCTCTTCCTAAGGCAGTTAGAGCCTCTCCTTCTGTTTCCAAGACTTCCTTGAGAGGTAGGCCAAGTTTAGCTTCAGTGGGGGTTTCTCCTAGCACTTCAGGTTCTGTGCCTAAGAAACATATGCTTAAAATGGCAGAGGATTTGATTACTATGATTAGAGGTTCTATGCCCCCTCCTGATAAGAGGCCTAGGGTGGAGCCTGAGTTTGAGAGTTTTGAACAGTGTTCAGAGGCTTCTGAGTCTTCGGCTGAAGACTTGCAGGAGTATCCTCATTATTCTGATTCTGATGTGGATGATTCCACTCCTTCAGCTTCTCCTCCTGAGGATTTTTCATTTTCAGAGACTCTGCATTCCATGAGGGAGCATTTTAAATGGGAAGGCCAAGATTTCTCTGATTCCAGGAAGAGACTTAGGGAATTCTTGTTTTTACCCCAGCATAGGCCCTTAGCTATACCTCCTGTGTTGAGTGTGGTGGAAGATGTTTTTGCAGAGGCTTCCGGGAACCCTGGTTCTTTGCCTCCTGCCCCTGTTAAACCTGATAGGTACTATAGGGTGCCTGAAGCTCATAAGTATCTTTTTAAGAGTCCTAGGGCAGACCCAGAAATTGTTTCTCAGGGGCCTAAAGGTGTGAAGGCCTCTGTTGTTAAAAATCCTGTTCCCTCTGATAAGGAGGCAAGGGCTTTGGATAGATGGGGAAAGAAAGTGTATACTTCTTCCACTTTAGCCATGAGGGCGTTGAATTGTCAGTTTCACATGCTAAAATATCAGAATTATCTCCTTTCACAATTGAAATCTAAGGTGGATGCTCTGGCGGAAGGTATTGAGTGTAAAGAGTTGCTGGATTTAGTTCATGTGTCTGAACAAGTGGGTAAGCATTCTTTGCAATGTGGTTTTGATGCTGTGCAGGCCTCCTCGAGGGTGGCTGCCACTGGTTCTGTTCTTCGCAGGCACGCTTGGTTGAGGGATCAGAATTTAGCTGAGCATGTTAAAACAAGGATTTTGGATGCTCCTTTACAATCTGATGTGTTGTTTGGTTCGCCTGTGGAAGCAGTTTTAAAGAAAATGGAGGACAAGGCTAAATCTATGCAGACTGTCAAAGATTTTCTGCAGGTGCAGCCTCCAAAGTTTAGCAGAAATTGGCCTACTAAGGGATGGACATATCCTGCGTATGATTCCCAGTCTAGGGGTAGGTCTAGACGTGGTAGGGGCAGAGCTCAAGGTTCTTTTAGGCCTAGAACAGGAGTTCTCCTGCTCAGACTTCTGGTGAGGGCAGGGGTCAGTCCTTTCGTAAACAGACCCAATGACCTGCCTTTTCAGCTGCCAGAACATTCTCGACTGGCAGCTCCTTTGGGAGGAAGACTGTCTCTTTTCAAAGAAAATTGGGATTTAATTACTCACGACAGATGGGTTTTGGATATCATTCACCACGGTTACAGGTTTTATTTCCATACCTTGCCCCCTTTCAAAGGCATGCCAGACGTTCCTCCTCCACAAAGGAAAGAGGCTCACAAGCAAATTTCTTTGTTACTCCAAATAGGGGCCATTCAGCCAGTTCCTGTACCAGAAAGGGGCCTAGGATTTTATTCTCGCCTGTTCCTAGTACCAAAGAAGGGGAACACGTGGAGACCAATTTTGGATTTATCTATCCTCAACACTTATCTGGACATTCCCAAGTTCAAAATGATGACGTTACAACAGCTTTTACCTCTGCTGGGCAAAGATCATTGGATGGTAACTTTAGATCTCAAGGAAGCTTACCTTCATGTGCCTATAAGACTAAGTTGCAGAAAGTATCTGCGTTTTCGAGCTGGAAATTCTCATTATCAGTTCTCTGCATTGCCCTTTGGCTTATCTACTGCGCCCAGAGTATTCACAAAGGTTCTGGCTCCAGTGATAGCTTACTTCAGGCTACAAGGAATTCAAATCTATCCTTACTTGGACGACTGCCTGATTCTGGCTCAAGAAAAGGAAGACCTTCTACAGCATTTGGAATATGTTATAGCAGTGCTAAGATGCCTAGGGTATTCTGTGAACGAAATAAAGTCCAGTCTAGTACCCTCTCAAGACATGTGCTTTCTGGGTGTGAGACTGAATACAGCAGCCCAGATGGCCTTTTTAACCCCGGACAAACAAAAGAATCTTTCCAGTTACTTCCATCAACTATCTCTTCAGTCCGGGCTGACTGCAAGGACAGTCCTTCAAGCCTTAGGGTTCATGGCATCTTGTATTCTGATGCTTCCCAATGCCAAACTGCATATGAGGAAGCTGCAATGGTATCTCAAAATGTATGGACACAGCACTGCCAGGATTTGGACACTGTCATTCAAATAATACCTTGCATTCAAAAGAATTTTTGTGGTGGGCTCAGGAATGTCACCTAAACAAGGGACTCTCTGTGACCCGGCCAGAGGCGAGTCAGATTTTAACGACAGATGCCTCGGACATTGCTTGGGAGCTCATCTAAATGGAAAGTGGATACAAGACAAGTGGCCTGTCAGACTACAGCATCTACATATCAACATGAAGGAGATGTTAGCAGTCCAGTTTGCATTAATGGCTTTCAAGGAGTTACTTCTTCCAGGGCAGGTGTTGATTCTAACAGACAACACAACTGTCATGTGGTACATCAACAAACAAGGGGGAACACATTCTTATCCTCTATGCAGGCAAGCAATGATTTTATGGGAGACTGCGCTCAGCTTGCAACTAACTCTTCAGGCAAGGTTTCTGCCGGAGCACAGAACTCCTTAGCAGATGTGTTAAGCAGGCAAATCATGGATCCCCACGAGTGGAAACTGGATCTTCATGTATTTCAGAAATTGACAGTGTCATGGGGAACTCCAGACATAGATCTGTTCGCTTCTCCACTAAACCACCAGCTGCCAAAGTTTTGCACAAAGGGGTTTCATCACACAGCTTGGAAAGTGGATGCTCTTTCTTTCAGTTGGAAAAATCTTCATGTGTATGCCTTTCCACCTCTGCCTCTTCTTCCAAAGGTGCTCCTAAAGGTCAGACAAGACAAGCCAAGGATGATTTTAATAGCTCCAGATTGGCCTCGGCAACACTGGTACCCACTACTAAGGAGTCTGTTAAGGAAGCCTCCATGGCCTTTACCTTTGATTCCACATCTGTTATCTCAGAAGGACGGTCACCTGCTCAATGTCAAGCTTCACTCTCTTCATCTAACAGCCTGGCATATTCTGTTTTGAAACACAGCAGGTCTCAACTTCCTCAACAAGTTTTAAATGTGATTATGGAAGCCAGAAGACCTAGTACAAGGAAAGTGTACGCAGAAAAATGGAAGAGGTTTTTATTTTGGAGTGCAGCAAAGAATTTGGAGATTTCTGAGCCTAATTTGAGTGTGGCTCTTCAATATCTTACTGAGTTATTGGACAAAGGTTTGTCTTTCTCTTCCATTAAGATTCATGCTGCAGCAATTTCAGCTCACTATGATTGTGACCCACCATTGTTTTCGCATCCTTTGTTCAAGCAGTTTCTTAGAGGGGCAAAGAATATAAGACCCCAATGAGCTCCTACTCCTGCTTGGGATCTCAATTTTGTGTTGGAAAAACTTACTCTACAACCTTTTGAGCCTGCGGCTACTGCTGAATTGAAATACTTGTCATGGAAGACTGCATTTTTGTTGGCTATTACTTCTGCAAGAAGGGTTTCTGAGTTGCAGGCCCTTATGGCAGTAGAGCCCTTTTGATTTTCCATAAGGATAGAGTATCATTACGTACTAATCCTTCCTTTATGCCTAAGGTGGTTTCTAGTGTGGCTTTAAACCAAACTATTCATTTGCCTACTTTCTATGCAGATCCCCAAAATAAGGGGGAAAAGATTTTGCACACTTTAGATGTACATAGGCAGTTGCGTTATTATTTAAGCAGGACTAAGGATTTCAGGCAGTCTCAGCAGTTGTTTGTTTCTTTTGCTTTGAGTTCTCAGGGCAAGCCTGTGTCTAAGCAAACTATTTCTAAGTGGATTGGGTTTTGCATTTCATTTTGTTATTCCCATCATGGCAAGGAGATTCCAGCTGGGATTAGGCCTCATTCCACTAGGGCTACTGCCACTTCAACAGCATTTCTAAGGGGGGTGGCAACTAAGGATATTTTGGAGGCAGCTACTTGGAGTTCAGTGCATACTTTCTCTAAGCATTACCACCTTCCTCTCTACTCTAAATCTAGGGCTGGTTTTGCCACAGCTATTTTGCAAGGCATGTTGACAGCCCCTGTTTCCTTATGATTTGCCAGCCTCCCTTACCTCTGCTTTGGGATTCTACCCAATGGTTAGGACTGCAGCAATGTGGAATGAAGAACATAGTACAGTTTTGTACCTACCATAAATGTAGATGTTCGAGGATCCACATTGCTGCAGTCCAATTTACCCTCCCTCCTTCCCCTCTGTGTTTAGGGGTGGTGGTGTGGGTTAGTATATATTCTTGTACATTTGTATATATTGTATATATGTTTGGTGCAGGGCTTTTTGGTGTTTTGGTTTGGGCCTTGTCTTTTAGGGTCTTCTGACATCTGGGGCAAGAAAAGACTGAGGATATGACGTCGGTCATGCGCATTAGTACCCTGACGTCCTGACATCAGTCTAATGCGCCGTGACCGACGTCAGCCATATACTTTGGTATTCGGGCCGACTGGACAGCGGACTACCCCCAATGGTTAGGACTGCAGCAATGTGGATCCTCGAACATCTACATTTATGGTAGGTACAAAACTGTACTTTACGGATCTTATCTTCCGCAAATGGGGACAGCCTTGCTGTGATCTGTTTGCCACCCCTCTCAACAGCAAATGCAGCAACTACTTCTCCCTTCTTCTGCTTCCAGGTCATATACCCAGAGACACTCTAGTCCATGATTGGCCTCAGGGACACCTTTATGCTTTTCCCCCATTTCCCCTAATACCAAGACTCATACAGAAAGCAAAATCGTTGGGTTGCAAAATGATCCTCATTGCCCCTTATTGGCCTCAACAGATATGGTTTCCGTTCCTGCACCCCTACCTTGTCGATCAGCCCTGGATTCTGGACCCGATTCCAGATCTTCTGATTCATCAATCAGGCGGGTTGCATCAATCCCTCCAAACACTCCAGCTTACAGCTTGGTTACTCCACTTCCAACCTTAGCCAGGCTTCCCAGTATATCCCCAGCAGTCCATGATATTATTGTTTCCTCACATAAGAGTACTACGAGAAAAACGTATGCTAGTAAATGGAAACAGTTTTCTTATTGGGCAGAGTCTAGAAATGTGGATCCTTTCTCAGCCCCAGTCCATTAAATTCTTGAATTTCTAACACAACTTTTTCATTCTGGTGCCGCTTCCGCTACTATTAGAGTACAGTTAGCAGCCATTTCAAATTTTCATATCGGATTGTTGAATTCTAACATCATGTTTCATAAGCTCCGTAAGGCTTTTCTGAGAGGAACATCTCTTTTTAGACCTCCAGTGAGCGATCCCCCTCCTCCTTGGGATCTTAACTTAGTCTTAACTTCCTTAATTTTGCCTCCTTTTGAACTGGCAGCATCATGTTCCCTTAAGTTTCTGTCTTGGAAGACACTTTTTCTGGTTGCTATCACTTCAGCTCGGTGTGTCTCAGAACTTCAAGCACTATGCGTTCGACCTCTTTACCTGGTGTTTCACAAGGACAGAGTTTCTCTGAGGACCAATCCATCCTTTATTCCTAAAGTTTGCTCAGAGAACAATTTAAATCAAGCCATAGATCTCCCAGTGTCTTTCCCAATCACAGCAACAGGGTAGAATACAAGCTCCACCAACTGGATGTTCGTAGACAATTGCATTTTTACCTTCATAGAACTAAAGAAGGTCAGACCAGTTATTTCTCTCTTTATGCCTTCAACAAACAAGGCCTCCCAGTTTCCAAGGTGACCTTATCCAGATGGTTATCTAATACTATTACCTTTATTTGCCAGTTACGAAATAGAGTTACCAGCTAAACCAAAAGGCCATTCTACCAGGGCATTAGCCACCTCCATAGCTTTTCAATCTAGGTTGCCCATAGATTCAGTCTGTGCAGCTGCCATGTGGGCAAACCCTCATACCTTTATATCGCATTACAAGGTGGAGATGGTCTCCCGGAGCAGAGCTGACTTTGGTTCCACTGTTCTGAAGAGTCTGTTCCAATGAGCCACCCAGGATGCTAGGTGCTAGGGACGCTGTCCCAAACAGCAAGAACGAAGGCAAGATATGCAACCTAACATAAAGAAGTTATGTACCTACCATAACGTTCCATGTTAGTTGTCTTCATCTCGCCTTCCTTCTTGCGTTCCTCCCTCCTTCCCCCGTCCTAGTGGACTGAGAGGAGTTCTGGTTTTCACTGGTTGAGAATTTTTTTCCTTATTGCTCTCCTGGCCAGGTTTTTTTCATAACCTATTCTATAATTAGATATATTGAACAACCAGTTCTTAGATAACTGGTTTTCTCAACTTATGTCTGGGGTTAGCTATTACAAATGAGATCTGGGTAGCTTTTTTTAGGCATCATGGGATAAGGGGTAGCCTCGAGCCAGTAAACAGCTCTCGAGCTATTGAAGATGGCCGAGTCGGAGCCGAGGATCGGCTCCGAACCCAAACAGCAAGAAGGAAGGCGAGATGAAGACTAACGTGGAACGTTATGGTAGGTACATAACTTCTTTTTACTGGTCATGACTGAAGTTAGATTGTTTTTGCATTAGCTCACTTACCCGGTTATTAGGTGTTTAACAGTAATAATTCCTGACATAGTGTGTTGCCATAAAATCTTTCTTCAGCTGCAAGAAATGTAAAGTAAAACAGGGCATTTTTTTGTTTTGTTTTGTTTTATCACTCTAAGCCTTAAGCTTAAAGTTCTGCTAGGCATATGCAAAGTGTACTATGCACAAACTTTTGAAAATTACTTATTTTGAGTATTGAGACGTGCTAGAATTAATAAAGGCAGCTGGTACATGTATCATGATTTAACACTGTATAATTTGTTAAATGGCTTTTTTTTTTTATGCTTGCGCTTGTCATTTCAGGAATTTTTTTTAAGTATCAAAGAAGTTTACTGTCCATAAATATGCAGTGCCTGAAGTGTGCTGTCCATAAATATGTAGTGCCTGAAGTATGCTGCCCATAAATATGTAGTCCCTGAAGTAGCTGTCCATAAAAAATATGTAGTGCCTAAAGTATACTGTCCATAAATATATAGTGTCTGAAGTGTACTGTCCATAAATATGTAGTGTCTGAAGCTGAGGAAGCTGCAGTCACAGACAGAATTTCTACATTTTAGAAGCTGATGTATAACAATTCCACCTGTCTCTGGTCTTCCCTGCACACCTTTGCCTTTAAACCATCATTGTGTTGATACAGTCATATTTTTAGAATTTTGTAGTAAGCACATGTCTTCATTTTCTTCTTAGAAAATCATCATCACCACCATGTGAAGGTGTTCCTTCCAAAAAAACTGCTTGACTGTTTGCCAAAGTGTGCCATTCTACCCAAGGAGCGACTACGTTGGAACACCAATGAGGTATGTCTTAATTACATAATGAACTTTATTTTAGCTCAAAACAGTGCATCATCATGATTTCAGCATTGAATCTGCATTACACCAGCAGCTACCTGAGCTTTAATTTGACTGTCTGCAAGCAGCAACCTTGTATATTTTTGCCCCATTTTGAAACTTACATGTACCCATGTATAAAGCTTTACGACTGGCCAAACATATAAATATGTGTAAAGGAATTATAACCTCCCAGGAGTCTAGTAGTCACGTTGATTATCATATGTGCCACATTAAAGGTCTTTCTCCCTCCCCTTATCAACTTGTTAATCAAATGTAATAGCCTTTTTTATTACTGTACTTAGATTTTTAGTAACATAATTTACCTCCAGTGATTTTTCCTCACTACTGTAGGTAGCAGGATTAATATGTTTTTGAGAAGTTGCTTTGTTATGTTTGTTGACTTTGAAGGCCAAGCTCTTATTTTTGTTACAAAATTTCATTTTGTTAAATTGTGTCTAATTTCTAGAGCAGTATTGTGGTTGAAGGGGAAAAGACAGTGATAGACAATAATTAATTTATCTATTTATCTATCTATCTATGTATATATGCATATATATATATATATATATATATATATATATATATATATATGTATACACATATATATATATATATATATATATATATATGTATATATATGTATACATATATATATGTATATATATATGTGTGTGTGTATGTATTTTTGTGTATATGTGTGTGTGTGTGTGTGTGTGTGTGTGTGTGTATATATATATATATATATATATATATATATATATATTTTTTTTTTTAATTTTAGCACTCTTACACAAACATGTCTGTAATATGTATTTATGTATGTCAGTGCATGATCCCTATCATAAGCTGAAAGTCCCACAAGAGTGAACCTTAGAAGATCTAGCAGGGAATATCGAAAACCTGGAAGCTCGACCAGCAAACTACAAACACTAACACCAACCTTTTTACAGGGTGGAAGCCCCCTCTGCTAATTATATATACAAACTCCAAGGTTGCACTACAGTGGGGAAAGTAGCAAAACTCCAATCCTCGCTTAACCATGATCCCGTGCATTGACAGTTTGAATTCTTTGAACTTTCATGTGATTCATTTGAACTTCTGGGTTTTCAGTATTCCTGGCTTGACCTTGTATATTTCACACTTGGACCTTGGGCACACACATTCACACAATATATACATGTCTGTGTAGAGGTGATACATGTTAGTATTTTGTGTATGTACCCAGATATGTTGAAGAGCTTCTCAGAACTGTTGATGTTCTTCGTGTTTAACTGTTGCAGTTATCACACTTGGGTTATCTGCCTGCAGGTAGCCCTCAGTCGGCCCAAACACCAGAGTCTTGGGTTTTCTGCCTCGGATGCTGTCGCTTCTTCCACGACGTCAGGTTGTCAAGGGTATAAAACAGGCAGCCGATGCCATTACATCAGTCTTTCCTGCCGAGGAGCCCGAAGCAGAAGCAGTTTGCAAGTGCCGGTCGCTACCTGAAATTTTTGTTTTTCAAGTTTCAAACCTGAAGTCTTCTAAAGCTAAGTACCCCGTTGGGAATCCTTTTTTCTTGCTCTAAACGATGTCAGAAAAAGTTGACAATTGTCTTGCCTGTGGAAAGCAAATACCTCACAGAGATTTTCATTCTTACTGCGCCACCTGTTTAGGCCCAGACCACGACGTCCCTCTCTGTCGGTTTTGTGCCTTATTTAACGCACGAACCATTCGTCGTCAGGCTATCTTTGTTGCTAAATTCTTTTGCTCTCGTTCTCCATATTCCAAAATGGCCTCAATAAGGCATCTGACTACTGATCTTCAGAAAAAAACGTAAAGATAAAGACAGAGACAGACCGCATAGGTCCAAAACTGCCGACGACGCTTCCTTTAAGCTAGTCATCAGTCCGCCGGTACTCAGTGAGACGCCTTTGCAGCCCTTGATGCACACTTCTTCAGATCCGCAGGCCTCTGCTGAGACCCATTCGGAGTCCGGTATGCCGCAAGATGCTTCTTCGACTATGGAATTTGCAGATGTGTCTGCCTTGGATCAGTCCGGAGCTGCTGAACCTACTGATGTTCGAATTAAACTGATGACTTTATTTTTAGCTAAAACTACCGAGTTTCTTAAGCCCAGAGTATGCACGACACCTAGAAAACCGATGACCAAAGCACATGCTCAAGCTCCCATGTCACAAAAACAAATGTTTAGAATGGCTGAAGACCTTATTACCCTAATTAGTGGAAGCCAGCCTTCCCCTGCTAAGCGACAAAGAATTGAGTTTCATTCTAATTCTACAGACCAGGAGTCCGATGACTCTGACCCTTCTGATTATCAGGACATGCCCTTATCAACCTATGAAGATTCAGATGCAGAGGAATCCATTCCCTATGCCTCCCCTCCCAGAGGATTTTTTTTTTTTTTTTTTGGTGAAACCTTGCATACTTTGAGAGCATTTCCGCTGGGAATGCCAGGACTACCCTCAGTCCAAAAAGAGACTCAGAGAATTTTTAGAGTTGCCTCAACACAGGCCTCTAGCTGTACCCCCTGTCCTAGGTGTTGTAGATGATGTCTTCATGAAATCCAGTCTTACTCCAGACACTTTACCCCCGACCCCTAGAAAACCTGACGGGTACTACAGAGTACCTGATTCTCACAAATTTCTCTTCAAGAATCTTTACTGTGGATCCAGAGACCATTTCCCAGGGACCTAAAGGTATTAAGGCTTTCGATAGCCAAAAGCCCTACCCCTTCAGACAGGGATTCCAGAGCTTTAAACAGATGGGGTAAGAAGGTAAATACCTCTGCAACTCTTGTCATCAGGGCATTGAATTGCCAGTTTCACATGTTAAAGTATCAGCAACATATTATGGAACTAATTAAACAAAAAATATGCAAGATGTAAATATGCATTGTATATTATACTATGTTGCTATTTTACTTTACTTATGTTTAACTTTTTAACATGTACTACTTGCTTAACTATTACTATGTCTACTATGTTTTATGGAGCTTTTCTCCCTGGGCCTCCACTGAAAACGGGCTCCTTGAGCCCAGTGGACCTCCCTGGTTATCAAACTGGAAATAAAATAAAATAAAATGAAATAAAAATGGGGTTAGCTCCAGATTGTACAGAAAATAAAGATTTACAAGAGTTAATAATGCATTCTGCAAACCAAGTTAGTAATTATACTTTGCAGTGTGGCTTTGATGCCCTAGAAGCATCTTGCAGGGCTGCAGTCACTGGGTCTGTACTGAGAAGGCATGCTTGGCTGAAGGAACAAACATTGCCAGATCATGTCAAATCAAAATTACTAGATGCTCCTTTAAATAAGGACTGTTTGTTTGGCACCAAAGTAGAAGAGGTTCTTAAAAAGATGGAAGAAAAATCTAAATCTATGCAAACTGTTAAATAATTCTTACAAGTACACCCACCTAGATTCAGTAGGCATTGGCCTTCTAAAAACTGGTCCTTTCCAGCCCCTTCCAGGCCTTCTCAGTCCAAACCAAGGGGAAACAGGCCACCCAGACTACAGTTTCAGGGTATGCAGAGATCTAAACAATGGAGTGCTCCCACCTCAAAAACAGTGAGTGGTAAGCCACCCCCTTACGGAAAAAGCTAACAATGACTTTTCAATTATTCTTCCCAGCCCTGCCTAATTACTTGTGCCCCTAGGAGGAAAACTTGCCCTTCATGCAAAAAACTGGATGTCCATTATTCAGGACCAATGGGTCCTAAACATTGTATCCCAGGGGTACAGATTCTACTTCCATTCACTGCCAACTTTTCCTGGTGCCCAGAAAAGAGGGCTCTTGGCGCCCAGTCCTGGATCTATCAGTTCTCAACACCTTTCTGGTGGTCCCAAAATTCAAAATGCTTACCCTGCAACAGCTTCTCCCTATGCTAGCCAAGAATGCCTGGTTAGTCGCTCTAGACTTAAGAAGCTTATCTGCACATCCCCATAAGGGAGTCATGCAGGAAATATCTACGCTTCAGGACAGGCTCTATGCACTATCAGTTCTCTGCACTTCCCTTTGGCTTATCTACTGTGCCCAGAGTATTCACAAAGTGCCTGGCTACAGCCATTGCATATTGCAGGCAGAAAAATATCCAAATTTTCCCAGAACTGGACGATTGCCTGATTCAGGCAGACAGTCAGGAATTGCTGCTTCAGCACCTGGTGTTTGTAAAAAGCCTTCTCACTTATTGGAGTACATCATCAATGAAAATAAATCACAACTGGTGCCCAGTCAAAAGATGGTATTCCTGGGAGCAAGCTTGGACACAACTTCCCAGATGGCATTTCTCACTCCAGAAAAACAGGTCCATCTGACCAACTACTTCAAACAAATGGCCACCAGAACCCTGCTATCTGCAAGGAAAATACTGCAAGCCCTAGGGTTCATGGCCTCATGTAGTCTGCTGTTTCCATATGCAAGACTGCATATGAGGAAACTTCAATGGTACTTAAAAAGTCTTTGGTGCCAACATTCTCAGGACCTGGAAGCAATCATTCCAATCATACATTGTCTAAGGGCAGAGTTCCTTTGGTGGGCAGAAGCATTTAACCACAACAAGGGACTGCCTTTCACTCAACCCCTCGCTGCCCAAACCCGGACAACAGATGCATCATACTATGCATGGGGGGCTCATATGGCAGGCAAATGCATTCAGGGCCACTGGAGCCCAGACCAAATTCTCCTGCACATCAGTCAAAAAGAGATGCTAGCTGTACAGAGTGCTCTGACAGCCTTCAAATACTTAATCCTTCCAGGACAGCTGCTGATAAAAACAGATGACACCACAGTTATGTAGTACATAAACAAGCAGGGGGGAACCCATTCTTACCCACTTTGCAGGTTAGCCATGGCCCTGTGGAACACAGCCTTGAGCAACCAAGTGCATCTACAAGCTCAGTTCCTGCCAAGCAAACAAAATTCACTTGCAGACGACTTAAGCAGAAATCTCCTAGACCCACACGAATGGAAATTGGAGCCCAATACCTTCAACCTTCTAATCCAGAGGTGGGGGACACCGGAGGTGGACATATTTGCCTCCTCTGAGAACCACAAGTTGAGCAAATTCTTCTCCAGGAACCCTCACAGCAGGGCCTGGAAGGTGGATGCCCTATCCTTCCAATGGGAAAACCTCTCAATTTATGTCTTTGCCCCTCTGCCCCCCCCCCCCTCTCAAAAGTACTACTCAAGATCAAACAGGACAGGCCAAGGGCAATTCTTATTGCCCCAGACTGGCCACATCATCACTGATACCCACTTCTTATGCAGTCTGACAACAGTGCCACCTTGGCACCTTCACCAGACTCCTACCCTGCTGTCTCAGCAGGAGGGACAGATTTTGCATCCACAGTTGCAAACCCTAAACCTTGCAGCCTGGCTTATCCACTGAATACACCACCAGCAACCCTCATCAAACAGGTGCTGGGCATCATTCTTGAAGCCAGAAGGCCTAGTACTAGGAAACCCTATGCTGAAAAGTGGAAAAGATATTGTTCTTGTGATTAGTCTCAAGGAAAGGACACAGCAGTGCCCTTCTTACCTCTAATCCTGGATTACCTAGCAGAGCTACTCCATAGAGACCTATCCTTCTCCTCCATTAAGATTCATACCTCTGCCATCTCAGCTCATTATAATACTGAGCCACCTCTATTTTCTCACCCTCTCATCAAACAGTTCCTGAGGGGTGCTAACAACTTAAGGCCCCCTAGGAGAGCACCCACCCCTGCCTGGGACCTTAACTCTGTACTGGGAAAGCTCACACTTCCCCCTTTTGAACCTGCTGCTTCAGCAGAGTTAAAGTTCCTCTCTTGGAAAACAGCCTTGCTTTTAGCCATAACTTCAGCAAGAAGAGTGTCTGAGTTACAGGCGCTAATGGCTACAGAACCCTTCATTATTTTCCATGCTGACAGGGTTTCCCTCAGGACTAACCCGTTCTTTATGCCTAAAGTGGTGGTCAGTGTGGCTGTAAATCAATTCAACTGTTTGCCAACCTTCTTCCCTAATCCTCAGAATAAAGGGGAAAGGATCCTGCACTCCTTGGACGTGTACAGACCGCTCAGGTTATACCTTGACAGGACTAAACCTTTCAGAAAATCTGACCAGTTGCTAGTCAGTTTTGCTATAGGGGCAGAGGGCAAGGCAATTTCAAAACAAACCATTTCCAAATGGATAGAACACTGCATCCATTTCTGCTGCAAGCACCATGGAAAACCTACCCCACAGGGGATCAGACCACATTCCACTATGGCTACTTTCACCTCTACAGCATTTCTCAGGGGCGTCCCTACCAGGGACATTCTGGAAGCTGCAACCTGGAGTTCTGTACACACCTTCACTTACCTATTTTTTCTAAATCCAGAGCTGGATTTGCTACAGCAGTCTTACAATGCCTGCCAGCCCTAACACTTCTTGACTGCCTCCACCCTTCCTCAGCTTTGGGAATCAACCCAAGTGTGATGACTGCAACAGTGAAACACGAAGAGCATAGTACAGTTGTGTACCTACCATAAATGTAGATGTTCGAGTGTATTCACTGTTGCAGTCCTGGTTTCCCTTCCTCCAGCCCCCTGACTTTATCTATCCTTTCTATCTCTCCTCTCTATGGCCATTTTTACTGGCAGTGGTATTTACTTTTTACTGATGGTGTTCCCACCATATACTAGCTTCCTATTTGGGGGCTCCTGACATTTGGGGCAAGAAAAACTGATGTAATGGCGTCGGCTGCCTGTTTTATACCCCTGATGACCTAACATCATGGAAGAAGCGACAGCATCCGACGCAGAAATCCCAAGACTCTGGTATTCGGGCCGACTGAGGGCTACCTGCAGGTAGATAATCCAAGTGTGATGACTGCAACAATGAATACACTCGAACATCTACATTTATGGTAAGTGTACACAACTGTACTTTTGTGTATGTATACATTTATTTTGCCATTAGCAACTAGTGCTAGTAGGTAAAATACAGAAATTCTAAAATCCTTTACTGTAACCAGGTAAGCGTAATAGCTCTGTAGCTTGCCAGTTTGATAGTTAAAACAATGAAACAATAACATTAGGATTTTTTTTTGGTGTTTATACCAATCTGTGGTTGTACAACTGCAGAAAACAGATGTTCATATAGTCTCTTCTTTTTATCTCATTAAGTAGATGTCAGTGCTTCTTTGTTATCAGTTTGAGAAATGATGTGTGAACATAATCAGTGGTAATTCTTTTTCTTTGACAGGAAATTACATCATATTTAATAACATTTGAAAAGCATGAAGAATGGCTATCTGCAACTCCCAGGACAAGGTAAAACATGTCAGAGTTTTTTTAAAAATAATAAAACCTGCTTTCTGTTTTAGTCACCTATTTTCCTGCAGCAAAGTCTTATGTTGCCATGGTTACTCAGGATAGAAAGTAAATAAGAGTAGGCATACTGGATGGCGAGGACAGGTTTTCAGTGGATAGCTACCGATAAATACAGTTGTAAGTGATCAGTAGATATGTCTGTTACCATGGTAACATTCTCTGCCTTGGCCAGGTAAACTGCTTTTGCTCTAGGGAATCAACAAGCAGAAATAGCAGTTGTGACACTGAAGTAACAGAAAAAAGAAGTCTTACTAATGCGAAGGGAAGCCTGATTGTCTGTGGTCATCCCATGTCCATCTGTCTGATATTGTTTTCTTTCTTTGTTAGTTCACCTCACGTCCTTCAAAACAGGTCGTAAGATTAGTTCTTCTTGCATTTCTTTGCAGGCAAGGATGTAGTCTCCTGAACAAAGCAAGATAGATGTCGGTAAATGCTATTTGAGCTTACTGTGGAGATTCTGGACTTTAATTAATGTATTTATGTGTCTTTTTCATATGTCTTTACTAAAATTCCTCAACCCTTGCAGTGTTTTTGACCTTTACACTCTCACAGTCATCGTACCCACCACAAGTATAGTGAGTATTCCTTTTTCTTCTTTTTAGGATAATTTTTCTGAAAAACTATTACTAAATCTGTAAAACAAACATCCAAATCCAAATCCAAACAGTGTGATGCAGATGGATAAAGCCCTGACTACAAACCAGGTTGAAGTACCAGCCAGGAAGCTTGGGTAGCTGACTAGGGGAGGGTAGTAGAACATGGCTAAGCCAACTTGCTTATTCAGGCCGTGGGGGTAGTGCGGGGAGGTGAAGGAAGACAACTCTCTCTGCTACTATACTGACAGAGGAGGGTAGTTATTGCAGCAAGACAGTATGAAGAGTTTGGGACAATCACCGACCAAGCAGCATGTTTGCCCATTATATCCAGAGATGGCAAGTGCGCTGGCTACAGTGGGACAGTAGGAGTTAGAACAAGAAAACAAATAGGCTCTTTAAGATTGGCATTTCACCAGAACTGACCTAAGTTTTTCCCTGGCAGAAGTAGGTGGCATCCTTCTGTCAGTCGTCTGTCCATCCAGGAGAGGTCCCTCATCTTAGGGAGTAAGGTGGATCGTCATGTGGAATGGGCAAAGGAGGTTCCATGTTGTTCTGTTAACTTTTTAAGTCAGTGTAATATTTATAATTTGGCCTTAATTTCGAGCCTTTGTCACTTCATTATTTTTGGCTTTGTTTAGAATGCTTGAGCAAAAAATTTGAAGTGTATGACCTGTGTTAATGTCTGCAAAAGGTCATTGTGCCAGTCTACTAGTCCACATATTAAAATATTAAAAAATCTGTATATTCTAATTTGAACTGTGCATCAGTATTTCATTTCAGATACTCTTGTACAGACATGTCAGACTGAAATCTGGAAATATTCACAATAGTCAGTGCTAAGATAGTGGGCTGGCAAAAAGAGTGTCTTAACCACCACTAACCCCTATGTTACATATATATTTTTTTCTTCTGTTCTTCAACTGAGGGGTCTCAGATCTGATGTTGGATCTGTCCTTGGCCACTTTGATACACTTTAGACTCATTAGCTCAAGCTCCTCCTCTTATCCATAATTCCCTTCTTCTCCTCAGTTACCTCAGATCTCATTTGCTGCTTCAGCGTTTGGACACGATCACCATTAACTCGAGCGGGTCAGAATGAATCAGTACTTTATTGACATTTTTTTTTGTGTGTCTCTTTTTTAACTTTTTCTTCTTTTCTGATTTAAAATCAAACAACAAAAAAGGGAGATTTATCTTTATTTTTTCTTGTAAGGACTTTTAGTTCCTACTCTTCTTGTTACTGTAGTGTTGGGCCTTGATCCCTTGCTTCCTTCAGTTTGCTACCTGTTTGTTGGTACTTCTCAGCTTACCATATTAGTGAATTCTTTACATTTTTACCTTTGGGTATTGCTTTTACCATTGCTGATATATTTTCCTAGCTGATTGCCTCCTGTCTTCTTCTTGTTGATGGCTATATTGATATATCAAAGATACCAACTAGATTTAAGAAGTGCGCCTCATGCGGGTACAAAATTTCAAACTCAGATAATCATACCAAGTGCATTTATTGTCTAGGACCAAGACATTTGAATACTGAGTGTGACATTTGTGCTAGTTTTAACCACAGGGCTCTGCTGGAAAGGAAAAACAAATTGATTCTAAAAGGTCGTCTTCTTTTATCTTCTTTTACCTCTGGAGCTCCATCCTCTTTTAAAAAAATCTTCAGTAGAGGCAGCAGACAAAAGCAAAGAATCGAGGAAGTGTTCCTCTGATTGCTCTCCTCCTTCAGCTTCTTCAGACTCCATTCTGTTCAAGAAAATATTTTGAATTTGTCAACCTCTTTGGGTCCAACCCTGACTATGTTGAAATCCACAGATCCAACTACACTCTCTTATCAGACCTAAGTTAAGCCTGTCAGCTCAAGCCTTAGCCAAATTTTGTCTGGAGCCAGTGATTTTGAGGATGCACTCTCCTTTCCTGCAGAACACTCTTTGAAGGGTATCCTGTCCACCTTTAACATTCTCTTCCCTCAGGTCATTTTTGACCCTAACAGAAGTGGATGTGGATAGCATGATGCGTAAGTTTCTCAGAAACCAGATTCAATTGGGTGTTATTCGGGCTCCGGCTCCCATTAGATCCATGAGCCTTCCTGCTGTACGACCCTAAACTTTGACTCCTACTCCAGTCCATCCTCTGGTTTCGGAGATTTCAGATCCGAGACTTCCAAGCTTATCTGTTTCGAATCAGAAGGCCTGGCCCTCTATGATCTCCTCTGTTCCAGGTAGCTCTGATTTTGTCGGACCCGGAAGGGTCTCAGATTGGTAATGTCAGATCTGGGGGGCTGGGTTCAATTTCAATGTTGTCAGGTTTGGCCCTTCCTCTTGGAGCCTCAGTGCTAGACATTTTGGTTCTGACCACTACGTCAAGGCTGGAGCATGAGGAGGGGGGGGGGGTGTTGGGTTCCATCCAGCACAGACTTCTACAGATCATTTGAGATCGATCATTTGAGATTGAGACTTGGTTCTCACATGGCTTCAGCATTTGATGCAGCGGAGAGAACTTTCTCCACCTTAGTAACAAAGACATTCTTCACCCCCCCCCCCCCAGTACATCCCATACTCAACTCTCTACTGTGGATGATGGGTCTTTTAATCTTATCCCATCTTCACAGCCAGTGTGGTCAAGCCTGAATACTGTCCTCATTCAGGATTCTGCAGGCACTTCCAAGTCCTGTCTGGAGCCATCCACCAAAGAGCACCCTGGAAGTGGACATGTAAGAAGAGACACTTAGACTCTTCACAAGAGTCTTTAACCGAAGACACTGACTTGACGAAGAAGGGTCCCAGAGGTCACCCCTTGAGGACATCTCCTTTGGTGAAATACTCAGACTTTGAGACAGAAAGATGGTTGGTCTTCTGATCCCCCTTCCCAAGAGGAGTCAGTTTTCCAGGAGGCTTTCAAAGACAGCTCAGCTACGATTTGGATAGTCCTCCCCGGCAGATGAGATGGTAGATCTTATCTCCTGATGGGCCTGGAAGGATCCGGATGTCACAGAATGTATACCCAAACGCCCAGACAAATACCTTGCTGCACCCAAAGATAGAGTTCATTGCAATAGCAGATACTGTGGTGGTTGCTGCAGCCAGAACAGAGTTTTTCTTTCCATCCCCTAACAGAGAGTCCAGGGCATTGGACAGATTTGGGAAGCATATCTATGCTTCAATGACTTTTTGCCCTCAAGTCACTGAATTATCTGGCACATGTTACGAGATTTTAAAAGGAATTGATCAAACATGTTTCCAATATCCTCTGGGGCCCATGTCTGCAGAGAACAAGAAGGTGGTATCTTCGCAATTGGCCACTCTCTAGTCCCTGTCTAATGCTTCCATGAGCTTGATCCTTCATGCCTTAGAGGGAGCTTTTAGAGCTGTGGGTTCAGGAATAGCCATTAGAAGGCATGTCTGGATGCTCCTTTATGATTTTGTGGAACCCTTGAAGTCTTCATTCATTAATGACCCCTTTGATGGATCCAACTTCTTTAGCCCTAAGGTGAAAGAGGCTCCTCTGTCTTTGAGTGAACAAGATGGGAAGGCATTATCTACCATGGGAATTTGTTATTCTACCCCTCATAGTACCTTCTCAAAGAACCAGAGAGGTGGCAGAAAGATGTGTTTCTGAAAGACACAAAGTTCTTCCCAGAACTCCTATGGAGAAAGATCCCCTCACAGTAGAGGGGAACTCTAATGGAAGGTGCCAACCTGTGTCAGAGGTGGTCTGCAACATCAGGGCTTCAGACGTCCCTTCTCTGAGGAGCCATCTCGGCATCCCTGAAGGGTTACCCAAGTGCTGCACTCTGGAGGCAATTCGGGGCACTTATCTGTACACTCAGGAACCTGGATAGCCATTACCAAAGATACCTGGGGGCAGAGTATAATATTCAGAAGTTATTACATACCATTTTCCCTTCTATCCTCAAAACACAACAGAAGAGTTTATGACATTCCACCCAGTCCAAGGAAAGCAGCAGGCATAGAAATAGAAAAGCTACTGAGAAAGAGTCAGCCAGCTGGTACCCCAGACCAGCAAGGCTCCAGGACCTACTCAAGAGCTTTTTAGTGCCAAAGAAGATGGGACCTAAAACCAGTTTTCAATTTCAGCAATCTGAATCAATTTGTAAAACACAGGATGCATACTATCATATCAAGATACACAGGTGGTCCAAGAGAAATTTACTCTAGTCACTATCAATTCAGAGCCCTGCTCTTTGATCTCACCACAACCCCCATGGTTTTCACCAAGTGCATGGCAGTGGTTGTGGCTCACTTGAGACTGCACAGATTCTGGGAGTCTCCTTATCTAGAAGACTGGCTCCATGTCCTTCATGGATGCATCTGCAGTCATAACAACTGGGTTGTCCTGTCGTCAGGCAGCCCTTCAGTCGGCCGGATTCCAAAGTCCGGGTCCGGCTTCGGCTGATGTCGCACTTCTCCCGACGTCATCTCTGTTGGTCTTCGGGTATAAAAGCATCAGCCGACGCCATTTTCCCCAGTCTTTCTTGCCGCGTGGCGCCCGAAGCAGAAGCTGTTCGCAAGTGCCGGTCGGTCGGATCCAGAGATTACTTCTACCGAATACTACTTCGAAGACTTCTAAAGCTAAGTACGCCGTTGGGGACTCTTTCTTGCCTCAGCCGATGTCAGAAAAAGTTAATAATTGTTTAACCTGTGGGAAACAAATACCTCATAAAGATTTCCACTCTTATTGTCTGCCTTGTTTAGGCCCAGCCCACGACGTAGCAGCCTGTTCGGCCTGTGCTTCTTTCAACCGACGAACGCTTAGGCGTCGGTCGGAGTTTGCAGAACAGTTTTTCGGTTCTGATTTTGCGTACATTATGCCGTCGGATCCTCCGACTACCCAATCTGCCAAAAAACGCAAAGATAAAGACCGACACTCGCGGTCCGCGGTTTCGGCCGAAACCATGGTTAAGCAAACCGCGAGTGTCTCGGTTTCAGCCGAAACCGAGAAAACTGATCAAAGTACAGCTGAACCTATCTCTACAACTGAGGCCCCTGCTACCACTCTTGAATCGGCCTCAGAAATTTTATCCACTACGGTGGTTGCCACTGACTTATCAGACACCATTCCCTTGGATGTCTCTACCCCAGCACGTGGTGCTGCTAGGCCTCCAGCAGCCATGTCCATTAAGGCCTTCGCCAGGGCTAAAGCAGCCAAGACTACTAAGACAGTGCCTGTTAAACCCCCCACAACCAGGCCCTCTTCTAGTTCTCAAATGCTTACTTTGGCAGAAGATTTAATTTCATTAATTAGAGGATCTCAATCTCACCCAGACAGGGCCTCTCAGCCCCCAGAGAAGAGACCTAGGGCAGAGCCCCTGAGCCAGTGTCCTCTGATGATTCTGCTGACGAATCAGACATAACTGACCAGCCAGAGGCTCCTTTCTCCAATTTTGAAGATTCTGATGCTGAAGAATCCATTCCAGCTGCTTCCCCACCAGAAGAATTCTCCTTTGGGGAAACCTTACATGCCATGCGAGAGCAGTTCCAATGGCAGCAACAGGATTTTTCAGACTCCAGAAAAAGACTTAGGACCTTTCTGCACCTCCCACAGCACAGGCCCTTAGCTATACCTCCTGTTCTCTCTGTGGTGGATGATGCTTTCAGTGATGTCTGCTCCGCTCCAGATTCTTTACCCCCAGCCCCTGCCAAACCAGAGAGATTTTACAGGGTGCCAGATACTCATCACCACCTTTACAAGGCCCCACTTGCAGACCCCCGAAACTATATCCCAGGGTCCCAAGGCAGTAGCCGCGACCACAGCTAAAAACCCTATTCCTTCTGAAAGGGAAGCAAGGTCATTAGACAGATGGGGTAAAAAGGTCTACACTTCAGCTACTCTCTCAGCTAGAGCTTTAAACTGTCAGTTCCACATGATACAATACCAAGAGTTTATGCTTGATCAGTTAACTAAAAAACTAACCACTGATGAATCTCTTGATAAGAAATATGTATTAGAAATGGTAAATAACATACAACAGGTTAGCAACCATTCCTTAAAATGTGGCTATGATGCACTGGAGGCTTCATTTAGATCAGCCATGACTGGCACAGTGATAAGAAGGCATGCATGGCTAAAGGAGCAAGCTTTACCGGATCATGTTAAAGCTAAGTTGCTAGATTCTCCTATGGATAAGACAAGTTTGTTTGGTACACCTGCCCAGCAGGTTATGAAGAAAATGGAAGAAAAGGCAAAATCTGTTCAAACGGTTAAAGATTTCTTGCAGGTTCAACCCCCAAGGTTTAGCAGGAACTGGTCTGCCAAAAATTGGTCCTTTCCTGACTCCACAAAATTTCAAAGGGGCAGGAATAGACGTTCCAGAGGCAGAAACCAATCCAGAGGAGGTGCCTACAGAGGACGACAGTGGCAAGGTAACAACAGAGGCACAGACACAACCACTGCCACTACATCAGCACAACCACAGTGACTTAACCCTAAATCCGCCTACCAGGGAACAAATAGCAGCTCCTCTAGGCGGAAAGTTAACCTTATTTTCAAAGAACTGGCACTACATAACAAAAGACAAGTGGATTTTACAAACCATAGATCAAGGTTACCGGTTTCACTTCCACACTTTACCAGTCAAAAGAGGAATGCCAAATCTACCTCCAAATCAAAAACAGAGGCACTACAACAGATAATGGAGTTAGCAAACATGAGAGCTGTGGAAAGAGTGCCAACAGCAGAGCAAGGAAAGGGGTTCTACTCCAGACTATTCCTAGTTCCAAGAAAGGAAAAGTTGGAGACCAATTCTCGACCTGTCCACCTTAAATACATACATCATTGTCCCAAAATTCAAAATGCTGACCCTACAGCAACTTCTTCCCATGCTGGGCAAGGAGTCTTGGCTGGTAACTCTAGATCTCAAGGAGGCATACCTGCACGTCCCCATTCGACCAATCTGCAGAAGATACCTCAGATTTCTTGCAGGATCAGAGCACTATCAATTCTCAGCATTGCCCTTTGGCTTATCTACTGCCCAGAGTATTCACAAAATGCCTGGCATCAGTAATCGCCCATTGCAGACTACAGGGAATTCAAATTTACCCATACCTGGACGACTGCCTGCTACAAGGGGACAACAAAAGCAAGCTGACAACAGATTTACAAAGGGTCATTTACTTGCTACAAGCACTGGGATACACAGTCAATTTACAAAAGTCAAGGCTGATACCATCCCAAACAAGGACATTCTTGGGCGCGGAATTGGACACAGTGAAACAAATGGCATTCCTGACTACAGAAAAACAAAAAGAACTCCCTCTTTACTTCTTGGCACTAACAAAACTGAACAAGTTAACAGCAAGAAAAGTACTGCAGGCCTTGGGCTTCATGGCATCATGCATAATCTTGGTCCCATTTGCCAGACTACATATGAGAAAACTACAGTGGTACCTAAAGAATTTATGGTCCCAACACAGACACAGCCTAGAAACAGAAATCCCACTAATTCCATGCTTAAAGCAGGAGTTCCTATGGTGGGCTCAGGCATGTCAGTCAAACCCAGGCCTACCCTTTCGCAGATGTCAAGCAAGCCAGACCATCACAACAGACGCTTCAGACCTAGGATGGGGGGCCCACATGCTGGACAAATGCGTGCAAGGATTGTGGACACAGGACCAACTTCACCTGCACATCAACCTAAAAGAAATGCTGGCAGTAAACTGGCAATCCAAAAGTTCAAACCATTTCTCCAAGAGGGCCAGTTGATGATAAGGACAGACAACACCACAGTCATGTGGTACATCAACAAACAGGGAGGCACTCATTCATACCCCCTATGCAGAATGACTTTGGAGCTGTGGACCCTGGCACTCAGCTACAACATCCAGTTACAGGCAATATTTGTACCGGGAAAAGAAAATACTCTAGCAGACATATTAAGCAGAACCACATCGATTGCCCACGAATGGAAGCTGCACCCGGACATCTTCAAGACCATCTCAAAGAAATGGGGAATGCCTCAGATAGATCTATTCGCATCACCTCTCAATCACCAGCTCAAAAAGTTCTGCACAAGGACATTCCACCCACTAGCATGGAAAGTGGATTCGCTCTCCTTCAGCTGGAAAGGCCTAACAGCATATGCATTCCCACCTCTTCCCTTGATACACAAAGTACTACTAAAAATCAAGGAAGAACGCCCAAGGATAATCCTGATAGCAGCAAACTGGCCAAGAGAACGCTGGTACGCGCTGCTGAGGTGCATGTCTCGAACAATATGTGGCTAATACCCTGATGCCTTTGATGTTAACTCAGAACAACTACAGCATCATACATCCAAACCTAAAACGTTGCAACTGACTGCATGGAACATCACATAGCAGCAGCTAATCCAGAACTTTCCCAAAGAGTTAAAGACATTATTCTTGAAGCACGCAGACCTTCAACAAGAAGGAACTATGCTGGAAAATGGAAAAGGTTTGTCATTTGGAGTACGGAAAGAGGAAAAGATGTGTCAAACATAGATATGCCTAACATTCTGGAGTATCTGGCCGAACTTCTTCATTCAGGCCTGTCCTACTCCTCCATCAAGATACATGCATCAGCTATTTCAGCAGAATACAGCTTTGATCCACCTGTTTTTCGCACCCTTTGCTCAGGCAGTTCCTCAGAGGAATCAAGAATGTAAAACCTCCAAGGAAACCACCATTACCAGCTTGGGACTTAAACTTTGTGCTAGAAAAGTTGACACTATCACCCTTTGAACCAGCAGCAACAGCAGACCTACAACACCTGTCATGGAAAACTGCTTTCCTACTGGCAATTACTTCAGCAAGGAGGGTTTCAGAACTACAGGCCTTAATGGCAATGCAACCCTTCCTAATCTTCCACCAAGATAGAGTGTCCATGAGGACTAATCCTACATTTATGCCTAAGGTGGTATCCAGAGTGTCTTTAAACCAGGCAATCCACCTACCTACCTTCTTTCCCAACCCACAAAACAGAGGGAAAGAATACTGCATACCTTGGATGTACATAGACAGCTACGCTACTACTTGGACAGAACAAAAATAGCAGAAAGACTGACCAACTTTTTGTAGCCTATGCAACAGGAAGGGAAGGAAAAGCTATTTCCAAACAGACAATCTCCAAATGGATAGGAAATTGCATACGATTCTGTTACTCCTTCCATGGAAAACCAATTCCACAGAACATAAGACCTCATTCTACAAGGGCAACAGCCACTACCACAGCCTTCTTACGAGGAGTGGCAACCAAAGACATTATTGAGGCGGCTACTTGGACCTCCGTGCATACATTTGCCAAGCATTATAATTTGCCTCTATATTCCAGATCCCGAGCAGGGTTTGCCACTGCTGTACTGCAAGGGATCCTAAACACACCATAATCTACCTTTATCCTCCTCCCTAGTTGGCTATGGTATTCTACCCAGTTGTTATGACTGCAGATGCATCCATGAAGGACATAGTACAGTTTTGTACCTACCATAAATGTAGATGTCCGAACTGGATAGCATCTGCAGTCAGGATTACCCTCCCTCCTTCCCTCTATGGTACTCCTAGGGTGTTTACCCTCCTAATAGCTAGCTGGTGGGGGAGTCTTTATGGTGTATTTGTTTGTATAAATGTACATACATGCTTATTTTTGTGTTTACCTCTATCTTTTGGAAACATTGGCATCTATCCAAATTTTAGCCTTCAAGAGGGCTACTGGCATCTGGGGCAAGAAACACTGAGGAAAATGGCGTCGGCTGATGCTTTTATACCCGAAGACCAACAGAGATGACGTCGGGAGAAGTGCGACATCAGCCGAAGCCGGACCCGGACTTTGGAATCCGGCCGACTGAAGGGCTGCCTGACGACAGGACAACCCAGTTGTTATGACTGCAGATGCTATCCAGTTCGGACATCTACATTTATGGTAGGTACAAAACTGTACTTTTCTGCTTCACCCAAGCAATCCAAACCAAGGATTTCTTGCTCCGTCTGTGTCTCTGACTAGACATTACAATAAACTACACCAAGTCTCAACTGTCCCTTACTCAGTCTCTGAAGTTCATTGGTGCCCATCTAGATACAGCGACTCAGATCACATGTTTGCCACAGACAAAACTAGACACACTACAAAGTCAGGCTTTATTCATCCCTTCTTTTCATTCTCTTCCAGCCAAATTAGTGTTAAGCTTCTCAGATCAATGGCAGCTTGAATAATTTTGGTGCCCTTAGCATGTTTTCACAAGGTTCTACAGTGGACTCTAGGGGTACAGTGGTCAAAAGGGCACCATCCTGTGATGGCACCCATTCATATTACAAATACTTTCAAGAAACACACAGCCTGGTAGATTCATGCAGAAGTTGTGCCTTTGGGCCACCCCTTTATTCTACTTTCACCCAAGGCTACAGTGGCACCAGGTGCCTCCCAAAGGTGGGTGGGGCATTACTTGGTAAGGATAGTCCACGGTACATGGTCCCATTTAGAGCCCAATCTTCACATCAGTATCCTAGAAATAAGTAGTTCTATTGGATTTGCAGTCTGTATGAGACTACTGACATACTGTCCATGTGAAGAGCAGTCATCCCTGTAGGGATAATTGCTGTTCAGATGGACAGAATGTCATTAATCTGGTATATCAGCCCCTTTGTGAGAGCCAGTGAAAGTGTGGCAATGGGCAATCTCTTCTGGCTACTTTCTATTGGCAATGCATATTCCGTGGAAAACCAGTGTTCTGGCAGACAAACTGAGCATTTTATTCCCTCATGAGTGGTCTGTCAATCAGTCCATGTTAGAAATTATATTTTTGCCAGTAGGGCTAACCATGCTGCAACCTCTTTGCTTCTCCCCTCATTTTCAAGTGCAGGAGGTATTTTGCCTGATCTCTCTAGAGTCACCGAGAGACTAACTGATTCATGACTGACCCTGCAGTCTTCAATATGCCCCCCCCCCATTCCCCTCATTCCTAAGTTTCTCCAGAAAGCATTGAAGTGGAAAAGCAAGGTAATCCTCATTGCTCCATTCTGCTCTTGTCAAGTGTGGTTCCCCTTCCTGTGGCCTCATTTAATTTACCCACCCTGGGTGCTTGATTCTATTCAGGACCTTCTGTCTCACCCATCCAGATTGCCTCACCCAGAATCCAATCCCTCAGATTGACCACATGGTTTCTTTACTTCCACTCATGGCTAGAAACTCCAGGCTTTCTTCCCCAGTTCATCACATTCTTGTATCATCCCAAAAAGATTCTACCAGAAAAGTTTATAAGAGCAGATGGAAAAGTTTCTTTTTGGGCCCTTCAGAGACTGTTAAATCCCTTTTTCTGCTCCTGCTCATGTCTGTTTTCAACTTTCTCACTTCCATTGTCAATAATGGAGCTAGTTATTTAGTAATTAAAGTACAACTTGCTGCCATCTCAAATTTTTACCTAGGGAAAAACCATTCCTCTCCAGCCTTCTTGAAATTTTGTAAGGCTTTTCTCAAAAGGTACTCTTCTACTTCAGCCCCGTATTAAGGACACCATTCCGACATGGGACCTAACAGTTATCCTTCATGCTTTCACTAAACCTCCCTTTGAGCCTTCAGCCAAGACAGAATTAAAGTTTCTGACATGGAAAACTCTTTTCCTGGTCACAGTTACATTAGCTAGATGGGTATCAGAGCTCCAGGCACTGTCGTTCCAGCCACTTTACCTGATTTTTCATAAGGATAGAGTATCCCTTCGGACTAACTCTTCCTATCTGCCTAAGTTGGCATCAGAAACCAGTTTTAACCAGTCATTTAACCTACCAGTCTTCTTTCCAAAATTTTCTAACAAGGGAGAAAACGTGCTTCATTTGTTGGATGTTCTTAGACAACTTAAGATTCTATATTCACAGAACTAAAGACTCAGGAAAATCAGAACAACTGTTTATTTCTTTAGCAGTATCAAAAGTAACCTTGGCTAGATGGCTCAGTAATTGCATTGTTTTTATCTTCAGCAGTAAAGGATTATCATTATCCAAATCACCTAGGCACACTCCACCAAATATATGGCCACATCATCCATCTTTTGGTCCACAGCTTCTATAGATGACATCTGTGCAGCCTGATACATGGTCCAGTGTTTACAGATTTGTAACTCATTACAAATTGTATATTTTATTTTGGAGTAGGGCAACATTTGGCTTTGCTACACTCCGGAATATCTTTCTTTGAGGAACACTCAGGATTACTTCAGCTGGGGACTCTGTCTCATCAGTTGAGGAATGGATGAAAAAGACATCAGATATTATAGTTATGTATTCACCATAACTCTGCATCTGTGTTGTCTGTTTTTGCCTTTCCTCAAATTCCCACCCTCTAGCCCCCTTCTCATTTGATATTCTGCTAAAATGTCCTGAGGGGTTTTTCCCTGTCATTCCTGCTATGTGAGCTTCAGGGCTGCTGCTGCTTCTCCTTCATCTCTTGCTCTGTCTTTGGGCTTTTGTTGTTTTACCTCAGAGGATGGCAATGCTTGATGATACTTTATAATATTCTGGTTAGCTGAATACAAGGCAAACTCAATCTGATGTAACTGAGAAGAAGGAGATTATGGATAAGGGGAGAAGCTCGAGCCATGGAGCCTAAAGTCTGTCAAAGTGGCTGAGGACAGATCCAACAGCGGATTCGAGACCCCTCAGTTGAGGAAGGATGAAAACAGACAACACAGATGCTGATTTACATTGGGTACATAACTTTAATTTTTACATGGTGGAGGAGCTGCAGATGGAAGAATAAGCTTTAATTAAAATGTGTAATTATATGCATTGGAGGAATTCCGAGGGGGGGAGCTTCTCACTTCATTGTAACTTCAGGTAAACAGTAAAGCTACAAAATGACAGCTGAGCAGGATACTTTTGTAAACATATTTACTGTATGAGGAACTGAAAATGCTTGTATGCTTCGGCACACTTTTTATTATATTTGCCAGTCTGGAACATTGGAGAGTGGTGGTTTATTTGGGATGGGAGGGGCTGCAGAAATTTTGTGGAGAGCAGTGCTTCTGCTGAATTATTGTTTGATAGCTCAAACTACTCAGTTTTCTTTTTTTCTGACCCTGACTTGGTTTGAACAAGTAAACATTTGTTGAATTAGGCTAATCCTTTGACGTATCATGTGAAAGGTTCATTCATTTGTAACACTGATGCAGTTGTTAGCATTGCTGCCTCTCTGAACTTTGATTTCCTATTTGGGTTCCTCTTGAAGAAGCTTCAGAGCCTAGTCTCCATGTCCTTCTTGTGTCTGTGCAGGTTTTTCCAGGAGCTTTGTTTTTACTTACATCCTAAAGGCATGCGTGTAGGTGGATTGTCAAGTCCGCAAAGTGCTTGTAGCTGTGTGTGTGTTTGTGTGTGTTTGTGTGTGTGTGTGTGTGTGTGTGTGTGTGTGTGTGTGTGTGTGTGTGTGTGTGTGTGTGTGTGTGTGTGAGTGTGTGTGTGTGAGTGTGTGTACACGCACGTGCATGTACAACGTGATGGGATGACATTTCTTCCAGTACTGTATTTCTGTCTTACACTGACTGCATTGTCTGGATAACCCTGGACGATGCTGACGTTTGTGCAATCACAGAAACGTGGCTCAAAGCTGCAGAGAGCACCCCAGCCGTACCTGGTTCTCATCCTATCATACATACAAACCCCAAAATGAGGGCAGCAAAGCCAAAGGAGGTGGTGTTTCAATATGTATTAAAGATGTACAAACCTTCAGACCGGTCAAACAGTATGATGCACAGGAGATGCTCCAGGTGCAGTTAATGGTTGACAAGATCCCTGTTCAAATCATAGTTAGCTACAGGCCCCAGCGTTGACTTAGAACACCCATGCCACCTATCTGGACCTCACTGAATCTATTATGATTCAACCCTGTACTCTGATCCTGGTTGATTTTAACTACCCAACCATTGATTAGAAGAACTACTCGGGCCAGAACACAAATGCTCAAAGATTCCTTGACTTCGTCTGTGCCAATGCCTTGGACCAGATGGTTGACACCCCACACAAGAGGTGACAACATCTTGGACATCGTACTAACCAACATAGAAAACCAGTGCAGCATCCCTGCAATGTCACCATCCCTGGTAAGATCAGACCACAAAGCGACCTCAAAGTCACCATTTCCCCCTGACTCCCCACCCCCCAGCTAGAGTTAAACAAAAAAACTTCTCCAAAGCTGATTACAGCCTGCTTAGGGAAGGTCTAAACAGCTTCACAGCCCCCTCCCCAACAGTAGGAACTGGCACTAATGTCTAAACCTACACCAAAGTACTATACGACCATTTATACAAATGCATGGATTCAGCAATATCTGACGGGACAAAATTCTCCTCCTCAAGAAGGAGTAAACCTGTCTAGTGGACATCAGCTGTAAATAAACTCTACAACAAAAGGAAAAAATTACTGTCTGGGACCAAGAAGGAACAGGTGCCAAATTAGAAGCAATATCTCTTTGGCCTAAACAGGCAAGTAAGGGTGTTAGTGAAGTCATCTAAAGCTAACTTCGAGTCCAAATTGGCCACATTTGCTAAAGACAATCATAAAGCTTTCTTCACATACATCCGCAATCTAAGGGGAAACACCCAAATGTACTCAGAACTGATGGTCAAGGACACCACATAAACAAATGCTGTGAATATAACCAACCTGCTGGAAGACAGGTTCAGTGAAAACTTCACCCCTCTATCCCCCCCAGCAGTAATCCAGTATATCCCCAGCACCTGCCCCCCCTTCTCTAGGGAACAAGTCATTTTCATCCAGGAAAAAGGAGGTCATTGTCCCACTGTACTCATCCCTCATTAGACCCATTATAGAATACAACGCCCCATTTGGTATGGACCTCGCAAGACATCTGCAACAACTGGAAAGGCCGCAGAAATGCCTCACTAAAACAGTCACAGGCCTAAAGCAGATGTCCCACACTGACTGCCTTAAAAAAACTCCAGCTATACTCTGTCGCATATTGTTTACTCAGAGGCGATCTCTGCTTAACATACAAGACCATGTCAGACAGAGAGCTGTTGGACATGCTACACTTAAAGAAATCCCAATCCCTCAGAGCCACACGCTCCAGGGATCTAAACCGTGTCATCACAATAAACAAAACAGGCTGGAGGGATAGGTTCTTGACCCAGAGACTCCCCAGACTCTGGCATAGACTGCCCATACATGTTAAGCAGAGCGCCTCTTTGTCCCTCTTCAAAAGGAACCTTGACGATTGGATGGGAGAAACGAAATTCTTCCCGGGGATCACGTCAGTCACCCTGCTAGACAGGGGTCCAGGGAAGTAAATAGTGTGGGAAGAAATAGCCAGGGAATTATTATGGCTGGGCTTGTATAGGCCCTAGGGTCAATAACCTAGTACCAACCTATGAACCTATTACTGCCCTCTCTAAGGCTAAAAACACAGCTTCTATGGGACTCGATAATATCCCAGGCTGCATCCTACATCAACTCAGGCAGGAACACGTAGCACCATTAGGCACCTTATTCACCCTAAGCCTGAGTACTCATTTTGACCAAGCCAAGGGGAGGATGGCCACCATCATCCCTCTGCATGAAGGTGGAGCGTCCACCAATCCAGGCAGTTATAAGACCCATCAGCCTAACTAACCTGATTTGCAAAGCCATGGAATGCATTATCATGGACCACATTAACAAGGACATTGGCAACCTCCAGATGCTTGATCACACACTGTTTGGTTTTGTCAAAGGGAGATCATGCTTGTTAAATTTAGTAGACTTCTTTGAGTCAGTCACCAGAGCCATGGATGAGTGGAAGAAGGTGCATGCCATCTACCTTGACTTGGCCAAGGCCTTTGACACTATTCCCCAGTAGGGCATAATAGATAAACTATCCCAGCTTGGCGCAAATCCGTACGTGACCAGATGGGTAGCTAACTAGCTCACTGACAGAACTGACTTAGTTAAAATAGGGGAAGCTACCTCAAGTAGTAGACCCATAATGAGCAGCGTACCCCAGGGATCCGTCTTGCGGCCACTGCTGTTTGAGATATACTTCTCCAAGTTGCAAGCCAAAGCCAGAGGACTGTGACTGACCAAGTTTGCAGATGACTACAAGCTGGGCACTGGTCTCAACTCTCCTAGTGAAGTAGACATACTAAAATAGGGTCTCACTCAGACAAATGACCGGTGCCAGAAACATGGCCTCAAACTAAACACCAAAAAAATGCATTATCATCCCCTTTGGGGAGAGTGATGTCTCCACAAATTGTCACATTAATACCAGCGTCCTAAGCATGCAAGCAGTTGTTAGTGACCTGGGCACCCATGTTGACAGCAATCTAACTTTTGACCACCATGTTGTCTCCATTGTACAGAGAGCTTTCTACATGACTCACCTCATTAGTAAGGGTATTTCTTCCAGGAACAAGGAAGTCCCTATATTCCTCCCTTATCAGGCCCACCATCGAGTATAACACCCCTTTTGGCATGTACCTCATGAAGCACATGCAGCAGCTGGAGAGACCACAGAGGTTCCTGATCAGGAGAATCCAGGGCTTCAAAAATCTGTCCTACAAGGATAGGCTAAAAGCCCTGTCTCTCTATTCTGTCTCATACAGACTCCTCAGAGGTGATCTACGTCTGGCATACATCTCTGACCCCACCTTGATGAAATTGCTGCATATCCGCAAGCCAAACTCCACTCGCAAGACCCCACATGCAAAACCTCAACGTGGTCTGCGGCATCAATAGGACTTGCTGGAGGGATCAATTTGTCTTCCAGACACTCCCCCATCTGTGGAATAGACTTCCTGTCCACATCAAGCAGAGTACTTCATTATCCCTCTTTAAGAGGAATCTGGATGACTGGATGGGAAATAGAAAATACACCCCTGGGGTTCCACCTATGTCCCTGCTGGACAGGGGCATTGGGTGCTGACCTGTGGGAACATGGGCTTGTTTTTTTTGGCTAGGCTTATAAGGGCTTCTGAGCCAGTAGCCTAGTAACTTGCTGTGATCTTATGATATCTGAATAGGGTAAAAGTCTTAAACTTGCTGATTTGCCTGTGTCATTTAATAGGATAAACTAGGTATGAGGAAATAAAGATGTGTGTGTGTGTGTGTGTGTGTGTGTGTGTGTGTGTGTGTGTGTGTGTGTGTGTGTGTGTATGCATGTATGTATCTGTGTGTGCTTTGCTGCACTGTTGTGTGGTCTTGGAGCTGGTATATATACATAGCGGAGGGGGCTTGCCCTATGCAAAAACTTTATTTTTTGTATTATCGGTGATTTGAAATTTAAGCTTTTATTTTCATTATTGTAAGTTTTGGTGTTTTTGTTCTTTGGTTATGTATAATATTATCATGTATATATAGATGCATCTGTTTTGAATCATTGAAGTAATGCTACATCAAGATTCAATAAACTGCATAGCCAAGAAACAAAGCAGTTCTTCGAACCAATCAAATTCACCAACTATAGTGCTTTTGTGGGGGAGGGGGGCACTCCCACACCCTCACACTGACCTGTGCATGTATTAAATCTAAGACTGTGCAACAGTGGGAAAAAGGAAGATTTCCTAAATCACTGTCGTCCATTCTTGAGAAAACACACTAAGTGCCATCCCATGCCAGTGAAAGTCAATTATATGAAGTTATCCTTACTCGTTCATTTACACTGCTTCACAAGACAAATATTCTGCATTAATGTCATTTTTCTGCCAAAATGTATGTCTCTCTCTTTCTCTGTCTCTCTCTCATTTTATAACATATATGCTGTTTAGATACTTTTCTGTATTATTTGACTTGCTTTATGAGTAATTGTTTCCTTACAAATCCATGTAATGATTTTCATGTAACTTGGAGCTTTTATCCCTGGATCTTCCACTGAAAATGGATCTCAAGCCCAGTGGACTTTCCCAGTAATATATATATATATATATATATATATATATATATATATATATATATATGTATTTATATATACATGTGCGTGTTGACATACATGGAAGAAAGCAAACAGCAGCTCTTAGATCCTCTTATAAGATTCTGTTTTTTTCTCCAAAGTCACTTAAAATCATCTTTATTCCCAGCCTGCAGTGTCACTGAAGATAAAATACTTACTAGTTCTTTCCCTGTCTCTGTGACAAATATTTTGATTTATACCCTTTAAAGAAATTCTCCCATACTTTTCTGGTCCTGCAGAGAATTTTAAGTGTATAGTTGTGGTAGTATTTGTAGTTTTTACATATTTGCATATTATGTTTGTTGACTCTGTGGATAACCCACAAGGCAGCAACACTTTGTTTTTGATCAGTAAAAGTTATTGTTGAAAACAGATTGATCTGATGATGTCAATTTTTATTTTATCCTTGACATATGGGTTGAGTCCAAGCATCGGAACCGACTCTGCCATTACTACAGCTCGTGGAAGCCAAAAACTCTCACGCCAACCCTTACCCACAATTCTCCTTTGCCTGTTACCTCAGATCTCATTTGCTGCTTTTTATGTCAGACATGGTTGTCTATACTCTCAAGCAAGCTAAGTGAAAGCTTATTGGTTTCTTCTTGTTTTTCCAACTATTCAGTAGTCTCTTTCACCCTTACCTTATCTTTTACAATTTTGAAACTCTTCTGCACTTTTCTGTACTTTGTCTCTTTCTCTGTGATATGTTGGAATTCTCGACTATCATTGTTGATAGTCTTTTCCCTGTGTAAAATTTCTTTCATTTCCTTTCTGTTTAACAAAAAAGAAAACAAGGTAGTTTATAATAGTTTCTCTTCTTCTGTGCGTGTGTGTTTGTATTAGTGTCTGGCCTGCTTGCCATTTTTTTTTTCTTGGAGCAAGTCATGGCTGATAAATCCAAAGCCCCTTCTGGGTTTAAGAGGTGCCAAAATGTGGGCGTAAGATACCTTTCTCGGATGCACACTTGTTATGTGTGTATTGTCTAGGCCCCCTTCATCTTCAGGAAACCTGATCAATATGCCATTCCTTCAGCCATGGAGCTTTGGTTGAAAGAAAAAATAAATTAATCTTGAAGGGCTTTATCCCATCTCTTTTAGTAAGGCCATATCTGGTTCTGAAAAACTTAAAAGTAAAACTGATGTGTTGTCTCCTCCTTCCTCATCCTCCGCTAAATCTTCAGAGAAATGAAAAAAAAAAAAAGGAGTGTGTTGGTGTCAACTTCTACCTCTGCACCATCTGCATAAAGTCTAAAGTCTTCAGTTCCTACAGTTTCTTCAGAACTGACAGACATAGTACAAAAGATTTTGGTTCCTACACCTTCCTAGGAACCAAACCTACCGGATAAGACAAAGTCTTCGACACCAGAGGTTTCTGTAGAGAAGCAGCTTGACCCATCGGAACCACAATTATCAGTGTAGACTCTTTCCTTGGCGCCAAGCATTTCGACACCAAGTAAGCCATTGGGGGAGTATTCCATGTTGACACTGCCTAGAACTACATACTCACCCTTGTTTGACCCCTTTCTAGATAGGTTGCCTTCACCATTTCTGGAAATGCCAAAATCACCTTCCAGTCTGTCTCTCCTTTCCACCAAAAGCCTAATTGAAGAGGATGTGGAGAGACTGGTGAATAAGATACTCTGGGCGAGAGGATTGACGAGATCCATTGTGGCTCCAGCCCCCACAGGCTTAGGATCTGAAGTTTCACTTACCACTCCGACACTTCCTCCTCTAACTTCAGCTGAAGATTTAGAGCCCTTGACTCAGAATCTTCCGGCACCAACTGTATTGGTGCCAAAGATGTCCGTGTCTTCAGATCCAGTTCTGGTGCTGAGCTCTTCGTTCATTTGGGATCGAAGGCCTCCTGGAGCTGTAACTGTCCTGTCTGCTCTGAAGGGCTAGAGTCTACTCCTGCTTTTTTCAGAGCCTTCTCTGTACCTTGGAGCCACGGCACTGCCTCGGGGGGTGTCTCCTCGGAGCAGGGAGTGACCACTGTTCTGAGGTTGTCTTTCTCTGTTCCGGGCTCCCTTCCCTCTTTAGGTGGGCCAACTTTTGAGGTTATGAAGAGAGCCTTGACTGTGGCAGTTAGCCAGTCAGCATCTTACACTTCAGAGCAGATACCCATGCCTTCCTTCTGCCCAGATATTCAAACATTACCTCCACTAGGTCAACGGGTGCCAAAATCGCAGGATTCCCAGATGGAAATTCCCTCTTCTTCTAATACTTCCCCAGATCATCCCATTGAGGAGGTTCCTCAGAAGAAAAAATGCAGGAGGAAGCACTTGGATTCCCCAGAGGAATCGATTACTGAAGACACTGATTTCGATGAAGGGGAAGGATCCTCGAGGTCACCCCCTGATGATGTCTCCTTTGGAGACATCCTGAAAATATTAAAATAGATGGGTGACTAGAAGTCCCACAGTCCTTCCCCCGAGGAGTCCGTGTACTTGCAGGCTTTTAGCACATGACCATCTACCTCTTGCATGACTCTATCCACTGATGAGCTCATTCAGTTGATCTCTCAGCAGGCATGGAAGGCCCCTGATACTATAGAACCTATCCCCAGGAGATCTGACAAAATTCTGTCTGCCCCTGAAGACAAACAGTTTTGGGCCAAGGGGTTAGTTGTTGATGCCATGGTTGTGGTGGCAGCCACAAAGAAGGAACTGGCTGAGGAGAGTTCCCCTATCCATCCACCCAAGAGAGAGTCTTGGGTGATGGATAGGTTTTGGAAGCGGGTCTATGCTTCATCAACCTTTGCTTTCAGGTGCTTAAATTACTTGGCACACTTACCAGATGTCAGAGGGATTTGGTCAAGGAGTTATAGGACACCCTTTCAGGAACCATTCCTGAGGACGTCCAAGAGAAAGTGACTTCCCAGTTGGCTACCCTGGAGTCAGTGTCCAGTTTGTCCATGAGGCTTATTGCTCATCCAGCCAAAGGGAACACTAGAGCAGAATGTTCAGGCAGGTTAGGAAACACGCCTGGATGCACCTATATGCCTTTGCAAAGCCATTTAAGTAATTATTCGTCAGTGTACCCTTTGATGGATCGTTCGTTGTTTGGTCCAAAGGTTAGAGAAACTTTATCCGTGTGTGAGAAAGATTAAAAAACCCTTTCTGCAGTGGGTGTACATTTTTCCACTCCTCGGTGACCATTCTCTAGAAATCAGAGAAGCAGTGGAAAAATGTAGTTCAAAAAGTCCCAAGGGCCTTTTCAGAACTCACGTGGAAGTAGTTCCTCCAGGGGCAGGGGAACTTCAGTGGAAGACGACGCCCCCACGGAGGAGGTGACCTGCAAAATCAGGGTTTCAGAGATTCTTTAAAAACCTCCAGACAAGGAAGAATATATCAATAACAGCTGGCAACAGTTCCAAGGAATTTATTGAATAAACTTTAGCTCCTTGGCCAAACAGCCTTCAAGAAGTAACTAGCATCCTAAAACATCCCCTTTTACATACATACCAATAAATCAATAATTCTATAAAACAGTAAATCAGTAAAACAATTAATTAAATTAAATATTTCCAGTTAATTTCACAGTTTAAACCATTAGGTAAAAGAGTATTATATTTTAATATAAAAACAGATTCTTTAAACAAAAGCTTATCTTTTAACATAGCAGCATCAACTAATTTAACAAAAACTTTTCCAAAATAGTTCCTTGTAATAATGTGAAATCACTGTTATGATGTTCCATAAAATGAACAGCAACAAAACTTTGTTTTTTGTCTCTTTATATCTGTAGTGTACTCCTGCAACCGGGTTCTGAACATTCTTTTGCTTTCACCAATATAAACCAGGTTGCAGGGACATCGAAGAGCATATACAATTCCCTCAGTTTCACAAGAAAATATGCCAGCAAAGTCAAACCTTATATTAGTGATCATTTTAAAACCAGATACAACAAACTGACACACATTACAATTCCTGCAGGGAACAGTACCTAACAATTTAGGATAGACAACAATATTTTCTTCAGGAGACACATAATAGGCCTTCACTAACACATCTCTTAAATTTTGGCCCCGCCTGTACAAAATAAATGGCTTATTATGTAGCATTTTCAATAATTTATTATCATTCATAAGACATTTCCACTAATATTTAACTATTTCCCATATTTTTTCACTCAAAATATTATAAGTCATTATAAAATAGACCTTCTCCTGTTCACATACATTATTTCTAATTATGTCATAACTATTCCTGTATACATGCAAGTCCCTGCCCCGTAATTTTATGTAGGGCACTATAAATGGTATCAACTTCATACCCTCTATTCATGAACATTATAGATGTTTGTAAAACTTCTCTGTATAAATCTGTATTGTTACAAATTCTATGTAACCTTAACAATTCTCCATATGGTAAAGATTTCATTAAATGGGGGGATGACGAGCTAGTCCCATGTAAATACTGTCCTCCATCAGTAAACTTTCTGTGCATTGAAGTACGAATAAACTCATTTTCTAATCCTGTTAAACATAAATCTAAAAAAGTAACTTCACTGCCATATGGCAGTCTATCAAAACATAAAACATTAGGTACTTGCGTATTATCACAACCAGATTTTGGCTGTCAATAGCGGTTGCTTCACAATCATTAAAGGTGTTCGTTAATGTTGTCAGACATTATTATAATGTGTCTGTTTGTACCCCAAGTGTCTGATGTCTTTGCTGTTATCAATAAAACAGAAAAAAACATAGTCTTCTGTTGTCTCAAAGCCTTTTAGCCCAAGCATATTTATCATGTAAAGACCGGCTGCTGCACGCTCCTTTCCTTTCCCACCACATTCTAAAATTCAACCATGGAATGCGCTGTCAACATCATCAGAACAGTAAAAAAAAAATCAATGGTTTCTAAAGTAGTACATGTATATCTTTGAACATGCCACCTTCACACATCAAAAACATCAATACTACCAACTTTCTCATTGCACAACAACCATGGAATGAACTGTCAGTATCTTCCACCTTCACAATTCCAAGCCATCAATAATCGGAACTTTGTCATTGCAACTCTTCTTTTCAAGATCGATTACACCATTGTTAAAAATAAGCAGTTTACAAATACAACCTTTTCTGCGTCTGTGTTTACTTACTATGTATTATTTTTCTGAAGGATTCAATTTTTACAGTTAAAATATTCCAGTCTGTGGTATGACAGCAGCCATGATAATTCAAACGTGTGTCTGTAATGCACACAAAACAGCAAGAGGGAATTTCTTTATTGTTCCTGTCCCTGATACTTAGCCACTGTAATCCGGCAGTAGAAAATACTTTGAAGATCATTTATAAGTCTTACATGCACTCATTTCACTTGAACTATGCGAAAATCTGGTTGTAATAATATGTAACTACCAAACATTATTATGTAAATCTTTCACAAAATTTGGTACCTCATCAAAACCATTTTGACAGATAAAAATTAAATCATCTATGTATCTATAATAATATAGAACATAATTCTTTTCTAACATAGTCGTAAATAAATTTGCATACACGAGGGCAAAAGGTGTCCCATGGCAGTACCTTGTAATTGATGCTAAACTACAGTATTAAAACTATAATAATTATTCAATAAACAAAATTGTAATAATTCTATAATATAATGAGACACCGGACTGTCTCCTAAAAAACAATAAAGTGTTTTGATACCATCAGCATGTCTAATATTTATATAAACTGTTGACATCCAAAGTAATCGAATACATTCTAGAATTCCATTTAATTGCCGAACTCTTACTCGGAAAATCAAGAGAGTCCTTATTATAAGATGTACGTTTTTCTACGAATGGTAATAAAAAAATTATATAATAACACACCAGTATTATGTAAGAAATAATTTGTGGCAGATGCAGTTGGCCGACCAGGAGGGTTGTATATATCCTTATGGATTTTCGGTAGACAATAAAAAGCTGTCATAGTACATCCCTCCATATTAAATGTTTTATCAACTTTCTCTTTTGTGAGGTATCCTAGTCTTAAAACCTTTCTCCAACAAACCTGAAAACTGTTTAATAGCATCCTTGTAACCGTTAATATCACTTATTTCATACACTATGCTTTCATCTAGATGTTTTAAGCACATTTGCATATACTGTGTGTATTGCATCACCACAGTTTTGTTCCCTTTATCTGCAGGTTTTATAACCAAATCTTTCCTGGCAGAAAGACTTTTTAAAGCAGCCCATTCATGTTTAGTCAAATTGTAACAGATACCAGTCTTCTTCTTATAAAATTCTGTACGTCTGTTCAATAGCATAGCCTAACATTGTTGAAAACTGTTTTACTCATTCATTTGTATACAGAGAAATAAACTTGCTTTTATAAGAAATATTAGCCATATTCAGTAAAAAATATGCATTCAAACTGTCTTCACCCTCTAAAACATCATTTATGTCAGATTCACATGAATAAAAACTTTAATTTTCACTTAAAGCATCAAAATTCACCCTGCCACTGGGGATGCACAAGCCAGTGCATTTCTTCGTGCTGGTCCCAAGCCCGGATAAATGGGGAGGGTTGCGTCAGGAAGGGCATCCCGGCGTAAAACATCTGCCAAATGAGATATGTGGAAACCAGTACAGATTTACATACCGGATCGGTCGAGGCCTGGGTTAACAATGACCGCCACCAGTACTGTTAGCCGATGGTGCTGGCAGAAATTGGGCTACTGTTGGCTGAAGGAAGAGAAGGAGAAGAAGACAGGGAATGCATGCCCGAAGGCAGGAAGAGAGAAGAAAAGTTAGGAATGTGGTAGTGAGGGTAGGAACTTTGAATGTTGGCAGCATGATTGGTATAGGGAGAGAGCTAGCTGATATGATGGACAGAAAGAAGGTTGATATATTGTGTGTACAAGAGACAAGAAACCAGGTGGAAAGGAAGTAAGGCCAGGCGTATTGGAGGTGGGTTCATATTGTCCTCTCATGGTGTGGATGGGTTAGAGAAATGAGGTAGGGGTTATCCTGAAGGAACGGTATACCAAGAGTGTTTTGGAGGTGAAAAGCGTGTCGGATAAAGTGATGTTTATGAAGCTGGAAATTGATGGTGTAACGATGAATGTTGTTAGTGCATATGCTCCGCAAGTTGGGTGTGCGATGGATGAGAAAGAAAATTTTTGGAGTGAGTTGGATGAAGTGGTGATGACTGTACCCAAGGGTGAGAGAGTGGTGATCAAAGCAGATTTCAATGGGCATGTTGGTGAAGGGAACAGAGGGGATGAGGAAGTGATGGGTAGGTATGGTGTTAAGGATAGGAATGCAGAAGGTCAAATGGTAGTGGATTTTGCAAAAAGGATGGACATGGCTGTGGTGAATACGTATTTTAACAAGAGGGAGGAGCATAGGGTAACATACAAGAGTAGAGGGAGATGCACACAGGTGGATTATATTCTATGCAGGAGGGCCAGTTTGAAGGAGATTGGAGACTGTAAAGTGGTGACTGGGGAAAGTGTAGAATAGATGTTAAGTTGTCTCTCTCACCTTCATTCTTGCTGGTTGGGTTCGGAGCCGATCCTTGGCTCCGACTCGGCAATCTACTAAAGCTCGAGAGCTATTTACTGGCTCGAGGCCTCCCCATATCCCACAATGCTTGGTGCTAGATACCCAGATCTCGTTTGCCGCTTCAGCTATGAGGTTGCACTTTTACTGGCTCAGGTCGTATTAATCTTTTTTTTGTATTATTAGCTTAAATTTTACCTCTGTATTTCTCTTTTATATAGATAGTCTTCCCTTTTTAGTATAATTAGAGTGTGTATCCCCTAGTCCCACTCAGGAAACTCGTTTTTTGTTAGAGAGTTTCTACCCCCCCGTTTCTTCACTTTAGTGGCTAACCCCACCCTTTTTGTACCTGATAGGAGTAGTGTTTAGCCTTTTGTAGTTACAATTATTTAGCATTGTAATATCTGTATATATTTACTAGTGGATATTCTTGTTGTTGTTGTTGTTAGCTTAACTAGTGCGTGTGTGTGTGTGTTTCTGTGTGCCTTGTTTAAGCACTAGTTTAATATCCTCCCTTTGGTATCCCCTTGCCAGTACGTCCAAGGATACGAAAGTTTCAGGCTTCAAGAAGTGTGACTCGTGCTGTCAGAAGATGTCTCTGACAGAAGGTCACACTTCTTGTGTTTATTGCTTGGGTCACCTACACCTGCAGGACTCCTGCTCGGTCTGTCACGCTTTCAGCCCGAGAGTCCTGCAGGAACGTAGGAACAAGCTTATTTTGAGAGGCTTACTTAAGCCAGAGGGGACCCCGGCGAAGCCTCAGTCGAGGAAATCCTTAAAGCCCGCCAAGCCATCTGCTCCCAGTTTGGAGCCGTCGCCGGGCAGAGCATCTGCCTCCTGTTCGGGTCCGACTGGAACCGACATCTCTGGACCTCAATCGGCTCCGACTTTAGTGTCGGAACCATCTTTGGGCCGAAAATGTTCTAGGTCCCCTTGCCTAGAATTGGTTCGTTCGGCTCCAAGGTCACCATTGCTTCAGTCTGAGAGAAGCCATAGGTCCCACTCCTCTCGGTCCTCCAGGCTATCCGATCATGACTTGGAGAGGGTGGTTAGCAGACTCCTTAAATCGCAGGCCCTGGCCAAAATGTCAACCAGCCCTACTCAACAGACTGTGGCTATCCCTGTGTCTTCAGCAGTTCCTCCTCCGACTCCCCCTTTGTGTTCGCAGCCGGAGCTGGTTGGGGCTCGAATCTTGGAAGCAGTGGAGCCGATGCCACACCTTTCGGCTCCTTTGTCAGTTCCAATCTCTTCATTGGTTCCGTCCTTGGAGGGATCTCGGCACCGGGACTCCCTCGTCGGCTCCGAGGGGGCGAGTGGCATCGGACCCTTGTCCGACCCTGTTCTCCCTCTCGGGGCCTCGGCGCAGGTGAGCTCGGCTCCTACATCGGCCTCGGATACATTGGCCTCGGAGCCGTCCCTCTCGGGGGCCGGGAGGGGTTCACGTCTCTTCGGAGCGAGGACCCTCTGCTCTGCCTGATAGGGGTGCCTTCAAGGTCATGAGGAGCGTGCTGACTCCTGAGTCAGCCCCTCGATCAGCCCCTTCGGCTCCTCCCCCCATGGTGCCTGCATCGGTCTCTGCCCACCCTCCTGACCCCAAGCATGGAGAACAAACGCTCCAGGTCGTTCCATTGGGCATATCTTCCTCTTCCGAGGCCTCCCCTGATCCTTCAGAGGAGCCCCCTTGAAAGAAAAAATGTAAGAGGAAACATGTCGACTCCCCCGAGTCAGTCACGTCTGATACCGACTTGGAGGATTCGGAAGGGTCTCCAAGATCCCCCTCTGAGGATGTCTCTTTTTCAGACACCCTAGAGATCCTTAAGCAGAGGGGGAACTGGACTGCCCTTAACCCTTCCGAGGATGAGTCGGTATACCTGGACGCATTTGATTCTTGCCCTTCCACCTCCTGGGTGCCTCCGCCCTTCAACCCGCTGATGGAAGTAGTGGCTCGAAGGGCGTGGTCAGCCCCGGACACAGTGGAACCAACTCCCCGCAGGCCCACTAAGTTCATTAGAGCCCAACCCAACAAACAATTTTTGACAAAAGGTGTCCCCATTGATGCCATGGTGGTTGCAGCAGCCACGAAGAAGGAGTTGGCTGACCCTTTGGTACCTGTCCATCCCCCCTAATAAAGAGTCTAGGACAGTGGACAGGTACGGGAAGCGGATGTTTTCCTCAGCGACTTTTTCCATGCGGTCTCTGAATTATCTGTGCCACTTCACCCGTATTCAAAGGGATCTTCTCAAGGAGCTGGGTGATACCCTTCAGGATCCATCAGCTGGGGGGGCTTAAGATAAGATTAACTCCCAGCTGGCGACTCTTAACTCAATTGTCAACTCCTCAATGCAGCTCATTTCTTATGCAGCCGATGGGGCGAGTAGGGCCATAGGTACACACGTGGCTTTGAGAAGACATGCCTGGATGCGGTTATGTAACTTTGCTGACCCCCTTTAAGGCGTCCTTCACCAATACCCCCTTTGATGGTTCGGCTCTGTTTGGACCACAGGTGAAGGATACCCTTACCAGGTGTGAGCAGGAAGGCAAGACTCTCTCTGCCATGGGAGTCTGTTTTTCTACTCACTCTAGACCATACCCTAAAGGTCAGAAGAGTGGGAAAATGTGGTTTCGGAAACCCCAGGGAGTCGTGCCTGACACACATGGTGAGTTTCCCTCCAGGGGCAGGGGAGAGAACAATAATAGACGCCGCCGGCGGGGCAGAGGGAGTCCGCAAAATCAGGGTAGCAGAGAATCTTTCTCTGACAAACCCTTTCAGCACCCCTGAGGGGCTGCCCAACTGTCCACCTTTGGAGGCAGTTGGGGGAAGATTGTCACTGTACCCAGAAGCCTGGCAACTCCTCACACAAGACAAATGGGTACGGTCTATCATATCTGAGGGTTACAAAATTCTCTTTGTCCACACCCCTGTACAAACAACCAAGTCCCTTCCAGATGTTCCACCCGGTCTAAGGGAACAAGCAGTGCCAGAAATTTCAAAACTGCTAGAAAAACGGGCCATCCAGCCAGTCCCAGCAGACCAGCAAGGATCCGGAATTTACAGGGGACTGGAGACCCATTTTGGATCTCAGCAGGTTAAACAAGTCTGTTCAAAGAACAAATGGATGGTCACGCTTCAGTCCATTCTACCCTTTTTGGGTCGGGACAATTGGATGTGCTCCATAGACCTTCAGGATTCGTACTACCATGTTAAAATGGACAGGCGCTCCAGAAGTTTCTCTGCTTCCGGCTGGGAGCCAGTCGCTATCAATTCAGAGCCCTGCCCTTTGGTCTCACCACAGCCCCCAGGGTGTTCACCAAATGCATGGCAGTGGTTACGGCTCACCTGAGACAGCGAGCATTCCAGGTGTTTCCATATCTAGACGACTGGCTCCTTACTGCTTCCACCAGGCATCAGCTACTGTGAGACAGGGATTATGCCATCCAAACTTGCTCCAAGCTAGGTATCTCAATAAATTTCGAAAATTCTGCATTGTCACCTTGTCAGTCTATAACCTTTATAGGCGCAAGATTAAATACAAAAGATCTGTCTGCAAGACTTCCTCTAGACAGAGTGTCAGACATTCGCCGACATGTGCAGGTCTTACTACAGTGCAAGAGAATTCAGGCCAGATTTGTACTAAAAACTTTGGGTCTCATGGCAGCAGCAATCATACTACTTCCCCTGGCTCGTTTTCACATGCAGATTCTTCAGTGGATGCTTTTTACCCAGTGGTCTTTTCAACAACTTCCAATGTCTCACAAGATAATAATCACTCAATCATGCAAAGACCACCTGGCTTGGTGGATGGTCTCCCCTCTGGCACTCCAGTGCAGACCGTTTGTTCTTCCTCCTCCTGTTGCCACGGTGACCATGGATGCCTCCCTGATCGGGTGGGGGGGGGCATTTTCAATGGCAGGACTGTCCAGGGCACTTGGCAACCTCTAGAGTACCACCTGCACATAAACGTCTTGGAGATGAGAGCGGTGCTTTTAGCGTTGCAAGCTCTTCAGGACTCTCTACCCACCGGGACTATTGCAATTCAGACAGACAATATGTCTGTAGTGTGGTACATCAACAAGCAGAGCTGAACCAAGTCCTATCCCTTACGTCGAGAAGCACTCAGACTCTGGCAGTGGGCGATCTCCTCTCAATGGTTTCTGATGGCAACGCACATCCCCGGGAAGTCCAACGTCATAGCGGACAGGCTAAGCAGAGCTATTCTCATGCCTCACGAGTGGTCTCTCAATCAGTCAGTAGCGGACAGAATCTTCCGCAGATGGGGTCAACCTTGCTGCGACCTTTTCGCAACACCTCTCAACAGCAAGTGCGATGATTTCTTCACTCTCTTTCCCCCTTCCCGGACACTCCCCCAGAGACGCTCTAGTTCACGATTGGCCCCGGGGTCTTCTGTATGCATTCCCACCTTTTCCCCTAATTCTCAAACTAATTCAGAAGGCTACTGTATTGGGATCCAGGATGATCCTCATTGCCCCTTACTGGCCTCGACAAATTTGGTTCCCATTTCTGCATCGTCACCTGCTGGAGCAGCCTTAGAATCTGGACCCAGTGCCAGACCTTTTGGTCCATCAGTCGGGTGGGCTGCACCTATCCCTTCAGTCTCTCAACCTCACAGCTTGGTTGCTCCACTTCCAACCTTAGCCAGGCTTCCACATATTTCTCAGCCAGTGCGTGAAATCATCCTTTCTTCGCACAAATCTACCACCAGGAAGACTTATGCTAGTAAGTGGAAACGTTTCTCTTTCTGGTCAGAGGCTAGGAATATAGACCCCTTTACAGCCCCTGTCCATCACGTTCTAGATTTTTTAGCAGAACTCTTTCAAGCTGGTTCCTCGTCTGCCACCATTAGGGTCCAATTAGCTGCTATCGCGAATTTCCATGCTGGCCTGTCAGAAACCAGCATCATGTCCCACAAACTTTGCAAGGCCTTTCTTAAAGGAACTATTTTGCTTAGGCCCCCGGTCAGAGATCCCCCGCCTCCGTGGGACTTAAACTTGATATTAGCTTCCTTGATTCTCCCCCATTTTGAACCTGCGGCTTCCTGTTCTTTAAAATTGCTGTCCTGGAAGACTCTCTTTTTAGTAGCCATCACCTCAGCTAGGAGAGTTTCGGAACTTCAAGCCCTCTGTATTCATCCTCCTTACCTTGCGTTTCATAAGGATAGAGTTTCACTCAGGACTAATCCTTCGTTTCTGCCCAAGATACCTTCCGAAATAAACCTGAATCGGGCTATTGATCTACCTCTCTTTTTTCCTAACTATTCGAACAAAGCTGAACAAAAATTATACCAATTGGACGTTCATAGGCAATTACGTTTTTATTTGGATAGGACTAAGCAAACAAGAAAATCAGACCAACTCTTCCTGTCCTATGCTGAGGGCAAACAGGGCCTGCCAGTTTCTAAAATAACCTTATCCAGGTGGTTGTCCTCTATTATTACTTTGATTTATCAGCTGAGACATAAAGAACTCCCTACTAAACCTAAAGGTCATTCCACCAGAGCGTTAGCTACTTCGGTAGCTTTTCAAGCAAGACTACCAATGGAATCTATTTGTGCCGCAGCCACATGGGCCACTCCTCATACTTTCATTTCACATTATAAGTTGGATGTGGCCTCTAGGAGTAGAGCTGATTTTGGTTCCACTGTGCTCAAGAGTCTGTTCCGATGAGCCACCCAGAACTAAGGTGCTAGGGACGCTGTCCCAACCAGCAAGAATGAAGGCGAGAGAGACAACTTAACATCAAGAAGTTATGTACCTACCATAACGTTCCATGTTAGTTGTCTTCTTCTCGCCTTCTTTCTTGCGTCCCACCCTCCATCCCCCTAGCCTGGACAGACCGAGAAGAGTCCCTTTTTGAGGCCTTCTTCCTCTGGCTGAGTCTTATCTTGGTTACGTCCTCCTCTGTTTTAGTGCTGTAGGTAAACCTTGTAGTTTGGACAGGTGTCCTTGAATTTTTCTATGGTGTTAGCTCTGCCAAACGAGATCTGGATATCTAGCGCCAAGCATTGTGGGATATGGGGAGGCCTCAAGCCAGTAAATAGCTCTCGAGCCCCGAACCCAACCAGCAAGAAAGAAGGCGAGAAGAAGACAACTAACATGGAACGTTATGGTAGGTGCATAACTTCTTATTATGCAGGATAGAATGGTGGTCTGTAGAATGACATTGATGATCAAGAGGAGGATGAGGAGTGCGAGGGCAGCACCAAGAATCAATTGGTGGAAATTGAAAAAGGGTGATTATGAGGTGGAGTTCAGGGAAGAGTTAAGACAGGCACTGAGTGACAGTGAAGTGTTACCGAATAGCTGGGTAACTACAGCACAGCTAGTGAGGGAGACTGCTAGAAAGGTGCTTGGTGTGACAACTGGACAGAGGAAGGAGGACAAGGAGACCTGGTGGTGGATTGAGGAAGTACAGGACAGTATATGGAGAAAGAGGTTGGTGAAGAAGAAGTGGGCTTGTCAGAGAGATGGCGAAAGTAGACAGGAGTATAAGGAGATGAGGTGCATGGTAAAGAGAGAGGTGGCAAAGGATAAGGCGTATAGAGAGTTGTCTGAAAGGTTGGACACTAAGGAGGGAGAAAAGGACCTGTACCGATTGGCTAGACAGAGGGACTGAGCTAGGAAAGATGTGCAGCAGGTAAGGGTGATAAAGGATAATGAGGGAAACTTACTCACTAGCGAGGAGAATGTGTTGAACAGATAGAAGGAGTGCTTTGAGGGGCTGATGAATGAAGAGAATGAGAGAGAAAGAATGCTGGATGATGTGGGGATAGTGAATCAGGAAGTGCAATGGATTAGCAAGGCGGAAGTAAGGATAGCTATGAAGAGGATGAAGAATGGAAAGGCTGTTGGTCCAGATGACATACCTGTGGAAGCTTAAAGGTGTTTAGGAGAAATGGCAGAGGAATTTTTAACCAGATTGTTTAATGAAATCTTGGAAAGTGAGAGGATGCCTGAGGAGTGGAGAAAAAGTGTTTTGGTACCGATTTTTAAGAATAAGGGTGATGTGCAGAGCTGTAGTAACTACAGAGGGATACAACTGATCAGTCACAGCATGAAATTATGGGAAAGGGTAGTGGAAGCTAGGTTAAGAAGTGAGGTGATAATTAGTGATCAGCAGTATGGTTTCATGCCAGGAAAGAGCACTACAGATGCAATGTTTGCTCTGAGAGTGTTGATGGAGAAGTACAGAGAAGGTCAGAAGGAGTTGCATTGTGTCTTTGTGGACTTAGAGAAAGCATATGACAGGGTGCCTAGGGAGGAGTTGTGGTATTGTATGTGGAAGTCGGGAGTGGCAGAGAAGTATGTAAGAGTGGTACAGGATATGTACAAGGGTAGTGTGACAGCAGTGAGATCTGCAGTGGGAGTGACATATGCATTTAAGGTGGAGGTGGGATTACCTCAAGGATCAGCTCTGAGCCCTTTCTTATTTGCACTGGTGATGGACAGGTTGACAGACGAGATCAGACAGGAGTCCCCGAGGACTATGATGTTTGCAGATGACATTGTGATATGCAGTGAGAGTAGGGAACAAGTTGAGGAGACCCTGGAGAGGTGGAGATATGCTCTAGAGAGGAGAGGAATGAAGATCAGCTGGACTAAGATGGAATGTGAATGAAAGGGAGGATAGAGGAATGGTGAGGATGCAGGGAGTAGAGTTAGTGAAGGTGGATGAGTTTAAATACTTGGGATCAACAGTTCAGAGTAATGGTGAGAATGGAAGAGAGGTGAAGAAGAGAGTACAGGCAGGGTGGAGTGGGTGGAGAAGAGTATCAGGAGTGATTTGTGACAGACAAGTACCAGTAAGAGTGAAAGGGAAGGTCTACAAAAGAGTAGTGAGACCAGCTATGTTATATGGGTTGGAGACAGTGGCATTGACAAAAAAGGCAAGAGTCAGAGCTGGATGTGGCAGAGTTAAAGATGTTAAGATTTGCACTGGGTGTGACGAGGGTAGACAGGATTAGGAATAAGTATATTAGAGGGTCAGCCCAGGTTGGACAGTTTGGAGACAAAGCCAGAGAGGCGAGATTGCATTGGTTTGGACATGTGCTGAGGAGGGATGCTGGGTATAGTGGGAAAAGGATGCTAAAGATGACGCTGCTAAGTAAGAGGAAAAGACGAAAGCCTAAGATAAGGTTTATGGATGTGGTTAGAGAGGACATGCAGGTGGTTGGTGTGACAGAGCAAGATGCAGAGGACAAGAAGAAATGGAAACAGGTGATCCGCTGTGGCGACCCCTTATCGGAAAAAGCCGAAAGAAGAAAAATATATTGCACATTTTTAATTTTAAAAAAAATTTCAAATGCAGTTTACAAATAAATTGGGAAACCTCTTGCTTTAAAAGATACAGGCGAGGCAAAACTGTAGGGATGAATTTGAGGCATAAATTTAAAACACTTGTCTGTTCATTAGATAGCATACATCCTGACAAATTAATTGTTAACGACTCACAATTGTTACATAAATTATTGCCATCTACCTCTTTTATGTGCAGGTTTAAACTGTCCTTCACTTGTATTAGTTGATTGAGTCCCTCTTTTTTTGTTGTTACCCGGTTCATCTCCATAGTTCCGAAAACGTTGTTGGTGCAAATCTAGTTCATGTGCTGGTAGAAGTTGTGGAATGATCTTACATCATTCTCAAGTTCCTTCCTGGGCAGGGGGAACTTCAGTGGAAGATGACACCTCCATGGCAGTGGTGACCCACAAAATCAGGGTTTCAGAGATTCTTTGTCTGGTAAACCCTACCAGTGCTCCTGAAAGGAGGCCTGATTGTCTTCCTCTGGAGGCAGTCAGGGGACAGTTATCCCTGCACCAAAATGCCTGGCTACAAATAACATTGGATGCTTGGTTGCAGAGGATTATATCCAGAGGTTATACAATTCCCTTTTCCCTTCCTCTTCCCATATGCAAGAAAATCTCCATTGTTCCACCCAGTCAGAGGAAACAATCTGTTCTAGAAATTAAAAACTGATAGAAAAAAAAGAGTAATCCAAGACGTCCCACCAGGCCAGAGAGAGTCCAGAATTTACTCAAGATTCTTTTTAGTGCCAAATAAGACAGGGGACTGGAGACCAATTTTGGATCTAAGTGTACTGAACAAATCAATTTGCCAAACCAAATTCTGGATGGTGACAGTACAGTCCATTCTTCCATTTTTTGGAAAAAGATGATTGGATGTGCTCAGTAGATCTTCAGGATACATATCACCATATAGAGATTGACAAACAGTGCAGAAGATTCCTCCGCTTCCAGCTGGGAGCCAGTCACTTTCAATTCAGAGTTCTGCCCTTTGGTCTCACCATAGCCCCCAGCATGTTCACCAAGTGTATGGTAGTAGTGGCAGCTCATTTGAGACTGCATGGATGAGTGTTTCCATATCTACATGACTGGCTCATTACCACCCTGACCAGGCATCAGGTGATAGAATCAAGAGACCATGTACTCCATGTTTGCTCTTAAGTAGGAGTAAATGTAAAGTACAAAAAATCAAAATTAACCCCAACTCAGAATTTAGAGTTCATAGGAGCCCTTCTAAATACTCAAACTTCTGTAGCCTCTCTTCCCTCTGTGAGACTGCAGAAAGTCAGAGTTCAGGTACAGAAGATAATCAGCAACAGAAAAGTAACCACCCGCCTAGTCCTTCAAGCACTGGGCTCCATGGTGGCAGCTATAACTTTATTTCCCTTAACAAGATTCCACATGAGGATACTACAATGGTTACTAGTGTCACTATGGTCAGTATTAAACCAACCCATGTCGGATGTGATTTTGATCATCAATCATTGCAAAAAGGATCTAGCTTGGTGGATGCATTTGGAAGAGATTCTGCTAGGCCGTCCTTTTGTTCCGTCAGAACCACAAGCTATAGTGACCACGGATGCCTCCCAGATGGGGTGGGGGGCATTATTTGGGCAGGACTGTCCATGGCATTTGGTCCCACATGGAAACCAACTTGCATATTAATGTACTGGAGCTAAGGGCAGTACTTTAATGTTACAAACCTTTCAGACTGCTCTTTCTTCAAAAACAGTTGCGATTCAAATGGACAATATGTCAGTAGTTTGGTGCAGCATCAAGCAGGGAGGAACCAAATCCTATCCCCATTGTCAGGAAGCTGTCAGAGTGTAGCAGTGGGTGGTCTCTTACAACTGCTTTCTGATAGCAGTGCACATTCCAGGGAGTTCTAGTGTGATAGCAGACAAACTAAGCAGGTGTATTCTCTTGCCTCATGAGTGGTCTCTGTACAAAAGTGATGGAAATGATTTTCCATCAATGAGGCCAGACTTGCTGTGACTTGTTTGCCTGTCCACTAAACAACAAGTGCAGCAAACTACTTTGCCCTGATTCCCCCTCTGGGGGAGTCGCCGAGAAATGCTAAAGTTTTTATCCTGGAAAATTATATTATTAGTGGCAATAACTTCTGCCAGGAGGATTTCAGAATTACAAGCCTTTTGATGTAAATCTCCTTATATGATTTTCCACAAAGATAGAGTGTCACTAAGAACCAGTCCTTCCTTTTTGCCTAAAGTAGTGTCAGAGTCCAATATTAATCAAATGATTAATTTACCAGTATTTTTCCAATTTTGCTAACAAAAGTGAATACTGCTTACATTTATTAGATGTCCGTAAACAATTGCACTTTTTTTACACAGAACTGAGAATATAAGATAATCTATCTAACTATTTGTGTCATTTTTCACCTACAAGACTTTGGTCAATCAGTGAGCTAATTGATGCTAGGCAGAAAGCTCAAAGATTGCATTTCCTTTATATATAATAATAACAAAATTAATTTGCTTAGGTGTGTAAAGGCTCATTCTACAAAAGCAGTTGCTACTTCAGCAGTTTTTCTGTCTAGAGCTTCTCTGGATGACATTTGTGCAGCAGCAACTTGGGACACTCCTCATACCTTTATTACTCATTACAAATTGGATTTGGTCTCCATGGGGAGAGCGTCATTGGTTCTATGGTGCTCAGGAATATCCTTCCTTAAGCCTAATCAATGCCTAAGTTAGATGGGGACTCTGTCCCATATGTCAAGGATAAAATGAAAATTGTCAACATCAGATAAAGAAGTTATGTATAATGTTCCATCTGTGTTGTCCTTTTTCATTTATCCTCGACTCCCCACCCTCCTTCCCCCTGCCCTTAAGTTTTGGTGGTTTGGATAAGAGACATATACTACTTCTGTTATTATTATTATTAGTAGTAGTAGTAGTTGTAGTAATAGTAATTATTATTATTATTATTATTATTATTATTATGTGATTCCTGATTCCGGATATGGACTCTATGAAAGTGTTTGGGTTTCTATCACCCTGTCTGTCTGTCTGCAAACTCCATCTGAGGTAACAGGGAAAGGAGAATTGTGGGTAAGGGTTGAACTCGAGAGTTTTTGGATTCTGCGAGCTGTTGAGCTGTAGTAATGGCCGAGTTTGTTCAGATGCTCGGAACCGAATCCATGTATTGAGGATAAATGAAAATGGGCAACACATGTGGAACATTATGGAGAGTACATAACTTCTTTATAAATAAACAGAGGAACATTTTGCATAGATATGTATAACACATTATCACCAATTTCATACCAAATAGTCCAGTGGAAAATGTACCATGATATAGCTTGGCATTTATTTATATCTATTAATTAGCGCTTTTGTTTTGACACTCAACATCTTTCCAGCTGTGATGCCCTTGTTCATCAAAAATCATATTCCTGCGTAGTGTACCTTAAAAAAAAGACTATAAAAGTACAGAACTGCTTGAGACAAAAAGAAAACAATTGTCCTCCACTGATATTCACTCCTACTCTTTCAGCTTTTTACCCCCACCCCATGGTCCTAATTGATAATCAGCTGCTAAGATTACAGTACTTTAATGACATATTTCCTTCCCTCTTCCCTTTGTTGTGTGATAGACTGGGCTTAGTTCTGTCCGAGTCTCAGATACTTCACCTGGCCAAACTTTATTTAGAGGCTCAGGCAACTTTATAAAGCTGTCATGAGGGAGGAATCTCTCTTTGGGTAAACAGTATAGGAGAGCATGATCTAGTGCCTTAGAAAGAGCCTGGAAGGAGATTGGGCATAACATTTTGCCTACCCACAGTATGATGCTGTCTGTCCAAGTGGGCCATGTGGGCAGCTTGTTGACTGGGAAATAGAACTGATGGCCATTGGTAGGTGGAGCAAGACAAAGGCAAAAAAAAAAAAAAGAAATTTGTATGTTCTTGCATTTAGCCAGGAAGTCCTCATTCTCTGTACCTAGACAGTGTTTGATATGTTGCTATACTAATTTATTCAGTACCCCTTGATACTAACTATTGTATGAGCAGTTTTTAATTCTTAGATGTCCATCATTATATCACTTTTGTAGTAGCCTAAGCTGTACAGGGTATATCCTTCCATGTATTGGATAGCTGTCTAGCTTCCAAAGCTTTAAGTCACCTTCCACAAGTCTTAACCACTGTACAGCTCAAGGAGAATGGCATAAAATCAGTGGTAATGGTGACAATCTCTCAGAATTTTTTTGCCTCGAAGAGTGCTCTCTGCTCTAGCTTTGAGGCGAGGTATCGACGGTAGGCTAGCTGTCCTTCATAGTTTGGGATCTAAGTACCCTGTTGGCCAGTATTTTCTATTTTTACCATTTTTGTGAGGAAAAGTTTAATTTTCCTGCCATAAATTGTTGCTGGAGGTCAAAACTAGTGGTTTTAGTGGTTGTCACTAAAGGATTTACTTCAGACATCAATTTTTAGTCTGGGTGGGGGGGGGGGGGTGGGGGGGGATATTTCAAGGTTTTGCCTCCTGCTTGTCAAAGACAGTTTTTCAGTATTGACATGGACCTATGTCCTGGCTTCTTGCTAGTTCCTTTTCTGATTCATAAAAAGAGAAAAGTTGGTCTTGACTCCAACTTCCTCTTCATCTTGGCCATCAGTCAGTGACTGCTGTGACCATAACAGGTACCTCAGACTGCTTATCATTTTCTCTCAGTCTCTCTGGTGCTGTTTCAAAGGAAGTCACTAAGGAATGAGAGGCAGACGTGTCCTCTGTGGCTGTTTGGTTGTACTTTTTGGGCAAAGGAGAACCACACTTGTTGGCATTATTGGAGGAGGCGGCTGACATACAGTCTGATTCCAAAAGACTTGCTCTTAGTGTAAGTAACCATTTACACTGAAAGCAGGTCTTTTGGAACCTGGCCCCCAGTGTAAGTCTGTTTATAGATTAGACCTTACACCAAAGTAATTCACTTGTACTGACAGCAAGTCTTTCATAATTAGGACAAACTTACAATCAGACCAACTCTTTTTGAATCAGGTCCATTGTTCTTTTCCGGAGCTGCACTGAGGAGCTTGATTCTGAGGGAAAGGACCATTCTTCAGGGCGCTGTTTTTCAATGGTGGGCTCTCCCGTGAAAAAGCGTACTTAAAACAACGCATGTTTTCTTCATCTGTGCCGCTGTCACATTGGACAGACGAGGAAGATTATGGATTATTGTATTTAAAGCATTTCAGTTTATATTCTGAGTCTTCCCTTCATTTTAAAAGGAAAGTATTTTCTTCTTTCTCTCTCTATGATTCTGATTTAGAATGTGTTTCTCAAGTTCCTACTCCACAGAGTGGGGAATCTACTGATACCCTCTCGAGGAGTTGTCTTTTTCTGATACCATTGCCAGAACAAAGGAGTTATTTCAGTGGGAACAAAAAGAAGTACTAGAGTCCCAAAGATGTTATGATTTGCTGCAAATGGGTTTTCCTCACCCTGTTGCTATTCCTCCTGTGTTTAAAGCCCCAGAAGATGCTATAAAATAAATGAATAAATAAATAAATAAACAAACAAATAAATAAATAAATGCTTTCCTTGCAGCCAGCAGTTTGTCTGACAGTTACCCACCTACCACCAGAAAGTCTGATAAATTATGTAAGGTTCCCTAGACCCGCACATTTCTTTTTTCAACCCCCAGATCAGACCCTGCAAAAATTTCTCTGACAAAAATCATCTTCTGTCAACACCTTGTGCCCACTAACCCCATTCGTTCTGACAAAGATAGGAAAGCCTGTGATAGGTTTGGCGAGAAAGTTTGTTTCTTTCACCTTAGCCTTGAGAATACTGAATTGTCAGGCTCATGTGTCTTTTATGTTTCTGCTGTCTTCCTTTCACAGTATGACAAAAGTAATTTCTGATCTTCTGTCTTCAGAGATTAAAACATCTCTGAATTCTTTAATTTCTTTTATGTCTTAGGTAACCAAATACTCTGTAAAATGTTCTTATGACATATCTGATGCTGTTTCTAGATGCGCTCTGCTTGGGTCAGTGATAAGAAGATTTGCCTGGCTTCTTTCTCAGAATTTGCCAGCGGATGTTATAGTTGAGCTCATGAATGCTCCCAAGAATAAAGAGTTATGTGGCCCTTTTGAGGTCCTTAAAAGATTTGATGAAAGAGGAAAGTTAGTTTTGAAAGTTACCCAAAGGTCTGATGATGTCATTTTCATTCGTTCCTCAGTGAATGGGTTTGGATCTGATCCTCTGATCCAACTCTTCCACTTTAGATTCTAGGATCTGACTCTTGAGCTCCTTCCTTACCCATATGCCCCTAGCTACTGTGTTACCTCAGATCTCATTTGCTACTCTATGGTTTGGTCAGGATTGTGATCTCTTGAGCTCATTGTGGGTTTAGTGAGTTTAAAAATTTATATTTTTTTGTCTTTAAGTCTTATTTCCTTGTTATTATGAATAGTATCTCCCTTACCTCTTTTTTCTAAACTTTTTTTGCTACCGAATTTAAGATTTATTTCTTGGTAATCTTTGCTACCATTGTTGGTAACCTTTCTACATCTTTTACCTCACTTTGAGGTATTTTCTAGTTTTATCATTGCTGGTATACATTTTTACTGGCTGTTACAAATGTTAAAAAAACTTTTATTTTTCTCTTTTGTTTGTAGGCTTTCTACCACATATTGTCATACAGTAAGGCTGAAAAGCCTACTGTATTTAAAAAGTGCATATCCTGTGAGCATAAGATACCAAACTCTGGTGCCCACAGTGAGTCGTCTATTGTCTAGGCCCAGCACACTTGGACACCTCCTGCTCCATTTGTGCTGTATTTAATACCAGGACCATTAGTGATAGGAGGAACAAGCTTGTTCTAAAAGGCCTCCTTCCAGCTCCTGCCCCTTCATGTAGTACATCAATAACAGGGGCTTAAACCCCCCCCCCAGTAAATCCAAGGAGCTCAGGGAACACCAAAAAAGCTCGCCTACACGGTCTCCTAAGTCAGTGCTTCCTTTTGAGACACATAAGAAAATTTCAGAGAGTTCAGATCCGAAGTCTTCAGATCCAATGTCTACCATTGGCAAGTCACCATGGCTCTGTAGTCCAAGGTTTTCCCCAGAGTCGGTATTCCTGAGATTGAGGTCTCTTTTCCTTCAGGAGATCCCTAAAAGTCTTCTAGACAGCCTTCCACTTCTTCCTCTGTTAGGTCCTCCCGAAGTCTTTCTGAGGCAGAGGTAGATAGAATGATGAGAAAATTCCTCAGAACATGGATCCAAATGTGGGTCTTGCCGGCTCTGTCTCCCATTGGATCCATGAGCCTTAAACCTTCTTTCTAGGCTGTCATCACTCCTTCTCCGATCCAAGCTACCATTTTGGAGCCCTCAGATCTGAGATCTCTGAGTCGAACCGTTGGATCCAAAGATTCTTCTGTCTTTCACTCTGGTGACTTCCCTGATCTGATCAGTTCCTACTCCCCTGGAGCACGATGGTTCTCGGAGATGAAGTGTCAGTGTCCGATCCGAGGGGTCGACTTAGACTCCAAACTTTTCAGAGCCATCTTTTCCCCCCTGGGCTTCAAAGTTGGATAGCTCGGCTCTAACTCCTCCCTCAGAGCAGAGATTCGGGGAGGCAAGAGTCTTGGCTCTGGTCGGATTGTCCTCGGTGTCTCCTGACCCTTCCTCCTTCAAGGTGGTGGGGAAGATTTTCTCTCATCCCAGAGCAGTTTTGACTAATCGCTGTTCCCTCTTTGGATCCTGTGTGTGAATCTACTCATCCTACAACCCAGGCACAGCCAGCCAGTATGAGCTTCCAAGAAGTTCCCACTAGGGAACTCCCCACTTCTTCCAATACCTCCCTAGAACATCCCACTGAAGAGGTTCCTTGGAAGAGGTCATGCATCAGGACCCATTTGGATTTCTCTCAGGAATACCTCACAGAAGATACTGATTTTGAGGAAGGGGAAGGGTTCACTAGATTTGTACATGAGGAGATCTTGTTTGAAGACATCTTAGTGATCCTTCAACAGAAAGGTGGTTGGTCTTCCCAAACCCCTTCCCTGGAGGAATCTGTTTTCTTGGAAGCCTTCGAGTCTGGACCATCTATGTCTTGGGTTAACTCCCCTGCAGATGAGCTTATAGACCTTGTCTCTCACAGGGCAAGGAAGGAACCAGACTCCATGGAACCGATCCCCAAATGCTTGGAGAAAATTTTGACTGCCCCCTCCGGTAGACAACACTGAACAAAGGGAATCCTTGTAGATGCCATGGCTGTTGAGACAGCCACCAAAAAGGAGCTGGTTGAACAGAGCTCCACTGTCCATTACCCTAATAGGGAGTCTACGGCATTGGACAGGTTTGAGAAGCAAGTGTATGCTTCAGCGACCTTTGCTTCATGGTTGCTGAATGACCTGGCACATTTCACTAGGTTACAGAAGGACTTAGTTAAGGAACTCTCCAACTCTTCCCCTGAGTCCATATCAGCAGAGGAACAAAAGATGTTCTTCGTCTTTCACTGTTGCAGTCATCACACTTGGGTTATCTGCCTGCAGGTAGCCCTCAGTCGGCCCGAATACCAGAATCTTGGGATTTCTGCGTCGGATGCTGTCGCCTCATCCATGAAGTCAGGAAGTCAGGGGTATAAAACATGCAGCCAACGCCATTACATCAGTTTTTCTTTCCCCAGATGTCAAGAGCCCATGCTGTCACATCAAAATTAACAGGGGCTCTCAAAGATACCTACGCTTTCAGCTGAGAGCCAGTCATTATCAGTTGAGAGTCCTGCCCTCTGGTCTCACCACAGACCCCAGGGTGTTCATCAAATGCATGGCAGTGGTAGCAGCTCCTCTGAGACTGCTTGGATTCAGAGAGTTTCCTTACTTAGATGACTGGCTTCTTACCTCACTGACCCGGTATCTTCTGGAAAGAGCCAGGGATTACTTACTCCAGTTATCTCACTCTCTGGAAATTACAATCAATCTGGCTAAATCACAACTTCAACCAGTACAAGTCATGGAGTTTATAGGGGCTCGTCTAGATGCAGTCAGTTGTCTAGGTCTTCTGATCAAAACAGAGTTCTTACTTTGAAAGTGCATGTCAGACAGGTTCTTTCTCATCCTTTTCTCCCAGCAAAAATGGTAGTCAAAGCATTGGGTTGATGGCTGCTGCAATAACTTTAATACTCACTGCTTGTCTTCATATGAGAATTCTTCAATGGACTGTAGCAGTGCAATGGTCTTTTCATTGACATCCAATAAAATTATCTCAGGTTTGCAGAAAATTCCTGCTGTGGTGGACACACTGTGAAGAGATTTGTCTAGGGCATCCCTTTATTCTTCCTCCCCAAATGCCATGTTGTTGACCACGGATGCCTTCCAGTTTGGGGTGGGCATTACTTGGGATGCACTGTTGAAGGCACATGGTCTCCAGAAGAGACCAATTTGCATATAAATGCCCTGGAGATGAGAGCAATGCTTTGAGTTCTGCAGGCCCTTCAGAGCTCTCTTCCACTATGAACTATTGCTATCCAAACGGACATGTCGGCTCTACTGGAAAGGTTCACCCAGACTCTGCCACAGCTTGCTGTGAGTGAAAGGTTAGTTTGCTTTTGTTTTCTTGTATTTTGTATTATTTTATTGCCTTTTTCTATTTTGTATACTGTGATTTGTTTTCTTTACACTGTGTTTTACTTGTATTCTACTTGTAAACTACATATTAAAACTTGAAAAAAGACCACAGCTCTGTCTCTTGTGAGTCAGACAGAATTTTTTCCCACCCTTCCACAGTATTACCGTTGTGTTCTTAAACACCAATATCTTTCGAGTTGCCTGCCCGTTATGTTAATTTGACCATATATTTCCTTCCCTCTCTCCTGTCACTGGTTGATGTGAGTAAGCACAAAGTTATCATTTTGTGAAATCATTCCCCTTCAACTATTTAAATTTATTGGACATCTCACTGTTTTCCATAGTACCGGAGTACAAAAGTGCCCACCCCCTTTCAGTCTATCTTGCTCTTTTAAAAATAGTAGCTCTCTACTTAGACAGCTAAAACTAAAGTTATCTACTTTCATATCTAACTGCTTAGTGCACACTGGAGTGTTTAGGATAAACCATTTTTTTCATTTAAAGATCTATTGCAAGACCACCAGTTATTGGAGAGTTCACATTCTGCCTCTCAGTAGTCATCTTGGGATTACTGCTTCGGTTTTCTCCAAATGAGAGAAAGGAGTACAGGGCCATTATTTCATGGAGACTGCTGATCACCAGAAAGCCTAATAACTGCTTTATAAGTGACAGCTTGGAATCTGTGCTTGTCTTCTGGTCCTGGTGAGAGAAGGAGCAGAGTGCATTGATCTTGACTGTTTTTGATTGGAGAGTGAGTGTCTGTGCTTAACGTTCCCGATTGGTCTTGTTGCTTTTCAAGGCATCAACCAGAAAAAGGCTACAAGCCTACAGATCCTTGCATCATCTGGTACAAGACTGTGGATGACCAAACAGGTTGTGGCCTGCTTCTCTTCTTAGGATTGGTGCTAATATTTTGCTTCTGGGAGAGAAGAAGCAAAGGAGCAATGTATCCCAACAGAATGAAGCTGTGATGAGACCATCATTAGTAGTACCAGGCAGTAGTAGTATTATCCGAATCCCCTCTTTTCCTCATTCTTGACAAGCTAATTCTTTGTTTTCAGTAAGTACTGCTTGATTTATTTCTAACTTCAGAATATCTGTCTAAATACTTCATCTTTAAATTTTCAGGCTGTATATATTAGTTTCCCCTTAAGTGTTTGGCAGTGCTCTGTACAGACTCAGACACCTCGAGTGACAGTTTTCCTGTAAAAGCACAAATGAAATTTCTGCAATACCTAGCTGCACACAGGACAACTAGTTTGCAGGGACAAGCACTGTCCACATAGTTGCAAACCAGATACTCCTGACATTGATTGATATTCTCACTCCATCTGTCTAGTCAATAAAAAAGGGTGTATTGCCATGGATATGAACTTTCCTACTGTCTCAGTTGCCGGCTTGGTGGATATGGGCATCCTGAAGCAATGTAGAAATTGTCTCATGTTTACTGACAACCAGTTAATTCTCAAGCAAACTGATATGGTATGTGAGAGATGTATTTACACAGTGTCTCTGGAGGCAAAGCTCTCACATAAAAGCATCCCTAATGTAGTACACACACTGCACCCATCACTCACAATTCAAAGCAGACATATCGACCCACTTATGCTGAGGTACATACATGTAACTTTCCTAAACCATAGCAACCTCCTAGACGATGTGCACATAACAAGTACCCACAGCATCCCCAAATGCACTCTTTCAAAACAACACCCACATCAACATAAACACAGAGCTACATCTCATGGAGCCTCTATCTCCAAGCCCATAAGGCAAGCCGCCACACAATCCAGCATTCTACTCTTTGGAGACTCCATTGTGAGACACACTGATGTCCCTCTCACCAGGCTGAGTAATGCGAAAGTTACAGTCAGTTGCTTATCATGGGTGGATTTGCCACATTATGCATGCACTCAGGTCATTGGACCACAATTACCAATATGACTCAGTCCTGGTCCATGTGTGAGTAAATGACCTGGTACTTACCTCTCTAGACTATATGAAGAGAGACATCATGAAGCTCTTGGTATATGTGTTTTAGGTTGGCATGAGCTTAGCACTGAGCAGCATTTTGCCTTCTCCAAGGATAATGCCACAATATGAACAAAATATGACTGACTTTAATAATTGATTTAGTTTCTAGTGTCATTGTAAGGGGGTGCAATATTTGTCAGCATGGGAGGAGATGGTCAAAAGACCATGCTGCTTTGTCGAGGATGGTCTGCACCTCTCCCTTCTAAGCTTTCGAATAATAGCTAACACATTGCCTTCCCCCATAGTGCCTTTTTTAGGCAATGCCAAACTGAAAGTACTTCTGACATAGCAAATCAAAACCAAGAAAATAAAGGTATTACTGATCAATGCTAGGAGTCTAAACAAAAAACTCCACTCCCTAGAAGCTCTCTTTGTCCTAGAGAATGCTGATGTTTGTGCGGTCACTGAGACATGGTTTTAAAGCCATGGAGAGCATACCAGCAGTGCTAGGTTATAATGCCTTTCACACATTTAGGCCAGCTACTTCACAAGCAGGGATTAAAGGTGGTGATGTCTCTGTTTACATCAAAAATAAATATACTTCAAGGCTGATCAAACAGGACAATGCACTGCACTTGAGCTGCACCATGTTCAAGTCACCATAGGTAAAATCCAGTACCACCTCCTTGCAAGGTATAGGTCCCTCTTTATGACCCAGGAAACTCATACCATGTATTTAAACTTTTTAGAAACACTAACCGTCCAACCCAATACCATATTCATGGGTGACTTTAATCACCCCACTATTAACTGGGAAGGTTTACTATCAAAATTGTGAAAGGCAAAACAATTTCCATTCGCAATTTCGAAGTAAACCATTGAAACTGGAATCTCAACAGTGTTACAGAGGCGACTCAGCAGAGTCAACATTGTCTTTGAAAACATCACGTGATATCCATACAGGAGTTAATGTAAATGAAACTCCTATACAACATGCCACATTTTGCAACCCCCACACCCCCTACTAACAATATATTCCAACTCCAAGATCGCACTACAGTGGGGATATGGATGAATTTCCAAACCTCACTGTACTGCAATCTCCATACAGTTTGTCGAACACACTTGTGCAAATGTACTACTGCATTCACATAAGTGTGTTCGACTTTGCAATACACTTAACATTTTGTGAATGACAATCTGACTTTCGGCATAATACTTGCCATCAGATTGTCGTTCGCACAAATGACACCAAATGTACATGCACAGAGATTCCTGGATTTTGTAAAAACAAACTCCCTGAACCAGGCAGTCAGTACACCAACCAGGGATGCAGCCATACTGGATCTGGTCCTCACTAATATGTGGAGTGCTGCACACCCCCTACTGTAATGCCTTTCCTGGTAAGGTCAGACCACAAAATGGTTTCCTTTGAAGTAAAAATAATGCCTGGACCTCCCCAGCTAAACCTGGAATATTCAGGAACTATTCTAAGACTAACCTCCTGCTGTTAAGTGAGAACCTGGCAAAATGTCAAGGCCCCATAAACCTTGAAAATACTGCTGCCTATGCAGAACTGTTCACAGAAACCCTGTACAAGCATGTTAATAGCTACATAGAGGCAGCTGTAACCACCAGGAAGAAGTACAGAATTAACTCAAAAAACAAGCCACCCTGGTGGAATCACAAAATCAGTAGGCTGTATAACAGGAGAAAGAAAACCATGGCAAAAATTAGGAGGTGCAGCACCCATCAAGATAAAAGCACTCTCATCAAACTAAACAAACAACTCAGGGGACAAATAAAGTCTACCAAAGCCCAATTTGAGGTAAGTTTGGCCTCCCAGGCCAAGGACAGCCACAAAGCATTCTTTAGCTATGTCCACAACCTCATAGGCAATACACAATTGTGTGCATAGCTCATTGTAAATGGAGCCACCTATACCGAGCCAGAAGATATAGCAAATCTCCTGGCTGATAAATTCATCTCCAACTTTACACCTCCCCCCAACCTTTCCTCAGGAAATATCATCAAATATAACTCCCCCTACTGTCACTGGGGAACAGGTCCTTAATGCTCTTAATCTCTCTAAGACCAAGAACACTGCATCAGTGGATCCAGACAATATCCCAGGATGCCTTCTAAATAGTATGAAATGTGACCTATCAGGGCCTCTAGAATTACTATTTAACTGTAGCTTCCAAACAGACTTTGCGCCTCATGAATGGAGAAAGGCAACAGTCATCCCTCTGCACAGAGGTGAGCGATCTACAGACCCTGGAAACTACAGACCCATAAGTTTCACTACTTTTATATGTAAAGTCATGGAATTAATTTTTATGGAGATGATCAGTAGAGATATAGTAAACCTCCAGACACTGAACCTAACCCAGTTTGGTTTTGTCAAGGGCAGATCATGCCTACTCAACCTGCTGGACTTCTTTTAGAAGGTCACCAAAGCAATGGATGAGGGCAAAATCATTCACACTGCCTACCTTGACCTGGCCAAGGCAATTTGACACAATACCCCACTCGGGCATTGTAAACAAACTCAAGAGGTTAGGTACAAACCTGTATGTCACCCGGTGGATAGCCAAATGGCTCACAGACAGGACCCAGTGGGGAGTCCATTTGTACAAAGAGGCCAGTTAAAAGTGGAGTTCCTCAGGGATCCGTCCTTGGACCACTCATTTCTGACATTTACTTCTCAGAAGTCAAGGCAAATGTCAGTGGTCTCTGGCTGACTAAATTTGCAGATGATTGCAAATTAGGAGCTGTCATTGAATTTCACACTGCCAAAAATGTTCTCCAGGAGGGGCTGACACAGACAAACAACTGGTGTCAGAGCCATGGACTAAAACTAAATGCCAAGAAATGCATAATAGTATCCTTTTGGAAGTCAACGATCCCTGGTAACTAACATATTGACAACACACCCCTTAGAGCTGACCCAGTAGTCAGGGACTTAGGGACACAGACAGATAGTAATCTAGCCTTTGACCATCATGTGTCTACAGTGGTGAGGAAATCATTCTATGTTGTGCAACTTATAAACAAAGGTATGCCATCTAATTCCAAGGAAGTTATTGTTCCACTGTATTTGGCATTCATCAGACCTGTCATTGAGTACAGTGCCCCCTTTGCTATGTAACTAACCAGGCATATCCAACAATTGGAATGTCCACAAAGATTCCTCACAAAAAAGAATATAGGGCGTAAATAAAATGTCCTGTGCAGACTGCCTTAAAGCCCTATCTCTGTAATCTGTCTCCTCAGGCTTTTGAGGGGAGATTTATACCTGGCATACAGGGCATTGTCATACCCCACGCTAATGGACCTTCTGCATACCCACAAAACAAACAGCACCAGAATTACCAGTTCTAAAGACTTAAAGCTTGCCGGTGATATAAATAGGACCTGCTGGAGAGATAGGTATGTATCCCAGAGACTTCTCAGTCTATGGAACAGGCTCCCCATCCATGTGAAGCAGAGTTCCTCTGTAACCCAATTCAAGTGTAACTTGGACAATTGGATGGGAAACCGGAAATTCATCCCTGGTTTGGCACCTATGTCTCTAATGGACACAGGTAACCTGTAAATGATTCATCTCCCAGGCCTATGCTTACAATTATCAAGGGTATCAGAACTTGTCAGGGATTTGGGATTCATGGCTTGGCTTAAAAAGGATCTTGTGGTTGTTAGCCTAGTGAACACTTATGAACGTGTAGACCTATGTCAGTAGTCTGGTACATCAACAAACAGGGGAAAACCAGACCCTGTCGCTTGAGCTGAGAAGCAGTGAGAGTTTAGCAATGAGCAGTGTCCTCCAGCTGTTTTTTTGTAGCGATGCAGATACCGGGGAATTCCAACATCTTGGCAGACAAAGCTCAGCAGGACCATCCTAATGCCTCGAGTGGTCTGTCGGTCAGTAGCAAATATGATCTTCCACGAATGAGGTCAACCATGCTGCTATTTGCCTCTGTCCTCAATAACAAATGGAGCAGATTCTTTCCCCTAATTCCCCCTCAGGGACATTCACCGAGAGATGCTGTAGCCCACGTTTGGCCCTTTGGTCTCCTTTATGCTTACCCTCCCCTGCCTCTAATACCCAACTTTCTTCTGAAAGTGCTCCAATTGAAGAGAAAAGTAATCCTCATTGCCTTGTACTGGCCTTGACAAGTGTGGATGTTCTTTGTGTTTCACTGTTGCAGTCATCACCTGTGGGTTATCCCTGCTGTGGTAACCCTCAGCTGGCCGAAATACCAGAGTCAATGTTTTTCTGCGTCGGCTGCAGTCACCTGTCGTCTGACGTTAGGTCGTCAGTGCTATAAAGAAAGGCAGCCAACTTCATTACATCAGTCTTTCTTGCTGTGGAGCTCGTAGCAGAAGCAGTTCGCACAAGTGCCGATCGGTTGAGTTTGAATTTCAGCTGAAAATGTCTAAAGCTAAGTACCCCGTTGGGGACCCTTTTTTCTTGCACTAACCTATGTCCGAAAAAGTTAACAATTGTCTCGCCTGTGGAAAGCAGATCCCACACTGAGACTTCCATTCTCAGTGCATCACTTGTTTAGACCCAGACCACGAAGTCCCCACTGCCCATTTTGTGCCCTCTTTAATGCAAGAACCATTCGCTGTAGAGCTGTTATTGTAGACAGTTATTTTTGTGTTCAATCTTGGCATTCCAATATGGCGTCCATCAGCCAAATCTCTTTGGGCATTCCAAAAAAACGCAGAGATAAAGGTAGAGACAGACCACACAAGACTAAGCCTTCCGACGACGTTACCGCTAAGCAGGTCGTCAGTTCTTCAGAATTCAGTGAGGCCCTTTCGCAGCCCCTGATGCCCAATTTGATATCTATGCAGGCCTCTACCGAGACCCTTTTGGAATCTGTTATGCCACAGAAATCTTCTTAGTCTTTCGAGCCTTTGGTTGTCTCTGCCTTGGTTGGGTCTGGAGCCACGACGCAGGCACCAGTTTCTGAGGAGGCCTTTTGCACTACTGAATCTAGACAAAAAAACAATGTCTTCTCATCAAACTATCATTTCTGTCAGACCGACGGATTCTCTCAGGCCTAGAAGCCAGGCCACCCCTAGAAAATGTGTTTCTAGCCACCATCTTGCTCCTGCTCCACCGCCCCAAGCACAAATGCTTAAAATGGTGAAGGATCTCATCTCCCTTATCCGGGGTAGTCAGGCCACAACTTCTAAAAGGAAAAGACACCCTTCGCCAGAAATTATGACAGAACAGGAATCTGACTATTCAGATTTTGATGAGGAACAGCAACCTCTGACTGCTTATGAGGATTCAGATGCAGAGGAATCCACCCCTTCTGCCTCTCCTCCAGAGGACCTTTCCTTCGGGGAAACCCTTCACACCATCAGGGAAGATTTCCAGTGGGAATCTTAGGACTTCCTCCAGTCTAAGAAAAGACTTAGAGAGTTTTCTAACCTGCCCCAGCACAGACCCCTGGCCATCCCCCTGTTTTAGAAGTAATGGATGATGTTTTCCATTAATCCGTCTTAGCCCCTGACTCCTTCCCACCTGCTCCCAGTAAACCTGACAGGTATGACAGAGTATCAGATTCTCACAATACCTGTACAGAAATCCTGCTGCAGACCCAGAGGTCATTACACAGGGACCTAAAGGAGCTAAGACTAGTTCTGCCAAGAATCCTATTCCTTCTGACAAGGAATCTAGAGCTCTGGACAGATGGGGTAAACAGGTGTACACCTCTGCAACCTTAGCTATCAAAGCACTCATTTGTCAGTTCCATATGTTAAAATATCAGCAACACACTTTGGAACTGTTAAAAAAAGATTTCTACCTTTCCTGATGTGCCAATTCAAAAGAGTTAGCAGATTTACTGCACTCTGCTTGTCAAGTAGCCAAACACTCATTACACTGTGAATATGACACCCTAGAAGCCTCTAGCAGGGCAGCAGTGACAAGATCTGTCATTAGGAGACATGCATGGCTGAAGGAACAACCTCTCCCTGATCATGTCAAGTCTAGACTTATTGATGTACCCCTGGATAAGGAGCGCTTGTTTGGAGGAAAAGCCGAGGAGGTGCTTAAAAAAATGGAAGACAAAGCAAAATCAATGCAAACAGTAAAAAATTTCTTTCAGGTTCAACCTCACAGGTTCAGCAGGAGTTTGCCCTCTAAGCACTGGTCCTTCCCCACACCTAGCAGTTAGGGCCAAAGTAAGCCCCCCGGGGACAGACCACCCAGGCCCTTATCCCAGGGTCAGCAGAGAAGCAAACAGTGGACCACTTCCGCCCCAAAGGCAGGGAGTTCTAAGCCACCCTCCTATGGGAAAAATTCACAATGACTCCCCCTCCCCCTCTGCCCTCCCTTCACTCACCAAAAACTAGGAGGAAGGCTCTCCCTCTTCTAAGAAAATTGGCTTTCTGTAACAAAGGACCAATGGGTCTTAAAGATAATTTTTTCAGGGATACAAATTCTCTTTCAGCAAACTCCCAGTTCTAAGAGGGTACCCAGACTTACCTCCAAATCAGTGGGCAGAGGCATTGAAACAGATCCAAACTCTCATATCCCAGGAGGCAGTAGAACCTGTCCCCCCAGATCAAGCAGGCAAAGGCTTTTATTCCAGACTATTCCTTGTTCCCAGAAAAGAGGGCATTTGCACCCCATCCTGGATCTATCCATTCTGAACACCTCCCTGGTGGTCCCCAGATTCAGAATGCTCACTTTGCAGCAGCTGCTGCCTATGCTAACAAAAAATGCCTGGCTAGTGACCCTAGACCTAAAAGATGCCTTTCTCCACATCCCCATAAGGGGAATCCTGCAGGAAATTCCTGTGCTTCAGAGCAGGATCACAACACTTTCAGTTCTCTGTGCTGCCCTTTGGCTTATCTACTACACCCAGAGTATTCACCAAATGGTTAGCCCCAGCCATAGCATTTTGCAGACAAATAAATATTCAGATTTACCCTTACCTGGATGACTGCCTCATTCAGGCAGAGTGCAAAGAAAAGCTGCTCCAGGACCTTCTCTTTGTCAAATCCCTCCTAACTTCCCTAGGGTTTACCATCAATGAGAAGGAATCAAAGCAAACCCCCACCAGGAAGATCATTTTCTTGGGAGCTCTGCTAGACACAGCATCCCAAATGGCCTTCCTATCCCCAGAAAAATAGAGCTTCCTGCCTCTCTACTTTATCCAGCTGGCTTCCAAAAGTCACCTCACCGCGAAGAAGTTCCTGCAAGCCCTGGGATACATGGCATCTTGCATTCTTCTAATTCCTCTGGCCAGGCTTCACATGAGAAAGCTTCAGTGGTACCTAAAGAACCTTTGATGCCAGCACTGTCATTCTCTAGAGACCTCTCTCCCCCTGATCCCATGTATAAAGGCTGAGTTTATCTGGAGGGCAGAGGCCTGTGCTAAGAACAAGGGTCTTCCCTTCATCCTCTGCTCTACCAGCCAGACCATCACCACCGAAGCCTCAGACATTGCTTGGGGCACTCACCTAGCAGGCAGGTGCACCCAAGGTCTTTGGAATGCCTAGCACCTTCACTTGCACATCAGTCAGAAAGAAGTTATGGCAGTACAAAGTCTCTGACATACTTCAAACCCTCTCTCAGGTCAGGGTCCTCCTTATAAAAACAGAGAACACCACAGTAATGTAGTATACCAACAAACGGGGGGGGGGGCAATCTTACCCTCTGTGCAGACTAGCCATGAACCTCTGGCTGACAGCCGCCTCCATAGGTCTACACCTAATTGCCCAATACCTACCAGGGGTCAACAACACCTTGGCAGACCACCTAAGCAGAAACTTACTGGACCCCCTGAATGGCAGCTCCACAGGGAAATGTTTCTACAAATCACTCAGGAGTGGGGGACTCCGGAAGTGGATCTTTTTGCTTCGCACCTCAACCACCAGCTGAAAAAGTTCTGTACCAGGGAGTATCACTTCCTAGCATGGAAGATGGATGCCTTGACCTTCTCCTGGAACTCCCTCTTTGTGTACGCGTTCCCTCCTCCGCCCCTAATTCCCAAGGTACTGATCAAAATAAGGGAGGAGAGACCAAAGGCCATCCTCATTGCTCCAGATTGACCCAGGCAGCATTGATACCCCTTACTGCGCAGCCTGACCTTACAGCCCCTCAAGTAGCTTCCCCTGATCTCAGACCTCTTGACCCAGGTGAGGGTGGAGATACTGCACCCAGACTTGCAGACTCTCAATCTTTCAGCATGGCTTATACCTTAAAAACTGACAGAGTCCTTGTTAAGCAAACAGGTCCTAGACATTATCACAGAGGCCAGAAGGCCCAACACCAGAAAATCTTATGCAGGGAAATGGAAAAGATTCTGCTCCTGGAGCCAGTCCAGAAGGGCTAGTACCTCACATCCTTATATTTTTGTATTACCTAGCCGAGTTGCTCAAAAGTTGCCTCTCCTTTTCTTCTATTAAAATCCATGCCTTAGCCATTTCAGCCCATTACAATTCAGACCTACCCCTCTTCTCTCATCCTTTGATTAAACAATTCCTCAGAGGGGCTTCTAATATCAAGCCTCCCAGAAGGCCTACCACATCAGCCTGGAACCCGAATTATGTTTTAGAAAAACTAACCTTACCTCCTTTCAAACCTGCTGCTTCAACAGAATTGAAATACCTCTCCTGGAAGACTGCCTTCCTATTAGCTATATCACCTCAGCCAGAAGGGTTTCAGAACTTCAGGCACTCATGGTTGTTGAACCCTTCATCATTTTCCACACAGACAGGGTCTCCCTGAGGACTAAGGTGGTATCTGATGTGCCCCTCAACCAGGCCATACACCTACACACCTTCTTTCCTAACCCCCAAAACAAGGGGGAAAGAATTCTGGACTTGCTAGATGTGCACAGACAGCTCAGATACTATCTGGACCGTAATAAACCCTTCAGAAAAACTGACCAGCTGCTTGTCACCTTTGCCTCAGGGACAGAGGGGAAGCCCATTTCCAAGCAAACCATTTCCAAATGGATATCACACTATATCCAGTTCTGTTACAGACTACATGGGAACCCCTCCCCAAGTTTATTTGTACCCATTCCACTAGGGCAACCTTCACTTCCACAACCTTCCTCAGAGGAGTCCCCACCAGAGATATCTTGGAAGCTGCCACCTGGACCTCTGTCCATACTTTTACAAAGCATTACCACTTACCTCTTTTTTTCTATGTCTGGGGCAGGGTTTGCTTCTGCAGTTCTGCAGGGCTTGCTGACCCATGCCTAGGGCTCTAACCTATCCTGCCACCCCTCTCCTCAGCTTTGGGAATCCTCCCACAGGTGATGACTGCAACAGTGAAACATGAAGAACATAGTACAGTTGTGTACACTTACCATAAATGTAGATATTCCAGTGTATTCACTGTTGCAGTCCTGGTTTCCCCTTCCTCCATCCCCCTTATATCCTCTTCCCCTAAGAGGATATAAGCTTCCCATGGTGGCTTTTAGCCACCAAGATCACTTTACCTTATTTTCTTGTGCTGATGGGTTAGGGCAAGAAAAACTGATGTAATGACGTTGGGTGCCTTGCTTTATAGCACTGATGACCTGATGTCAGACTACAGGCGACTGCAGCCGATGCAGGAAAATATTGACTCTGGTATTCAGGCCGGCCGAGGGCTACCACAGCAGGGATAACCCACAGGTGATTACTGCAACAGTGAATACATTCAAACATCTACATTTATGGTAAGTGTATACAACTGTACTTTTCCATTCCTGTGGTCTCATTTAGTATGTCCTCCTTGGACACTGTATCCCAGTCTAGACCTCCTGTCACACCTATCAGGAATGATTCATCTGGATATTGCAGGCCTGAAGTTGAAAGTATGGTTTCTCCAATTCCTATGATGGTTAGACATTCCAGGCTTTCATCCGTAGTTCGCAGAATTCATGTTTCGTCCCACAGACCTTCAACTAGGAAGATTTATAAGAGCAGATGGTAGAGGTTTTTGTTTTGGGCTCGTCAGAGAGAGTTGGATCCTTTTTACTGCTCTACTCCCAGCTATTTCAGATTTCCTTGCATTCATCTTTCAAGGCAGAGCAAGCTTCTCCCCCATCAAAGTCCAATTAGCAGTCATCTCCAGTTACTACACAGGAGACTATGCTTCTCCTTTAGCCTCATCTAATTTATGTAAGGGCTTTCTTAAAGGTATTTTTATGTAGATCTCCAATTAGGGACTCCACTCCACTTTGGGATCTGACTTTGGTATTACAGCCTTTGGTGCAGCCACCTTTTGAACCTTCAGAAAATGGTCTTTCTGGTTGCTATAACTTCAGCAAGACGAGTATGTGAACTCCAAGAACTCTTCAAAACCACCATATTTGATTTTTCACAAAGATAGAGCTACCTTACACACTAATCCTTTTTTTCTATCAAAAGTTGGCTCTGAAACAAACATCAATCAAGTGATCAATTTACCATTTTTTTCCTAAGTTTGATAATAAAGGAGAATATACCCTTCATCATTTAGATTTGCACAGGTAGCTTTGCTTTTACCTTCACAGGACTAAGGAAGTTAGACATCAATTGTTTGTCTCCTTTTCTTGTAATAACATGGGAACACCAGTCTCTGAAACTACTGTTGCCAAATGGATATCAGGTTGTATTTCCTAAGTTTATTCCATGAGAGTTCTAACCTTGCCAGGACAACCAAAAGCTTACTCAACTACGTCAATGGCTACAATCAGCTGCCTTTTATGCTAGAGCTTCCATTTATGACATTTGTGCAGCTGCCACATGGTCTAATGCTCATACATTTATTTCTCATTACAAATTGGATATCTTCTCCAGAAACAGAGCTGCATTCAGTTCTGTGGTTCTCTGGAACATCCTTCTGTGAGGGCCACACAGAGTTAACGTAGCTGAGGGCTCTGTCCGATTCGTTGAGGAATTAATGAAATTTACATCAGATATGAAAGTTATGTACTCGCCATAGCTGTGTGTTTCTGTTGTCCATTTTCATTCTTCCTCAACTTCCCTCTCACCTTTCCCCTATCCATGTCTTTGGAAAAGACCTAACAGAATTGTTGATAGGAACCATGGTTCCTGTTTGAGGTCCTGATCTTTCAGCTATCACTTTTCTATCATATTTAGGTTATGATAGCTTGTAGTGATGTTGTACAATAGCAGCATACACAGTCTCAGGTAACACAGTAGTCATGGGCATTATGGGTAAGGGAGGAGCTTGAAAGTTGGATCCTAGACTCTAGAGAAAGTAGCTGAGTTGGATCCGAGGATCGGATTGGAACCCATTCGTGTAGGAAGAATGAAGATGGACAACATAGGTGCATAGTTATGGTGAGTACTTAACTTTTATTTTTCAACCTTCCATGACACAATTTAATATAAACTTTCCTTCTAGTTCAGGTGTCTTTTATAGCAAACAGAATAAACAATCCCAGCAAGGCATGGGCAAAAAAAAATAAAAAATCAGAAAACAGTGACAAGGAGGTTCAAAAATGAAGGGAGGGTCCTCCAAAACCAAGGACAGCGTTAAAAAAAGTAAACTGACTATATGCCAAATCATTTCCCCTCATCTCCACCCAGGCTTTCCAGTAAAGCTTTCCCAAAATATAGGTCCTCTCTTCCCTCTATGCCACCAGATAACTTCAGAAACCTGAGCCCTGAAATCATTCAAAAAGGCTACAATTGGCAATGTGATTCCCTTCCTCCTTTTCAAGGAATTCCTCTACATCCATCAATTTAAACCTCTCCCTGTTCCCTCCTGTCCTAGATCAAATGCTTTCTGAGGGGGTTATAGAACCTTTCCCCCCAGAAGAAATAGGAAAAGAATTTATTCAAGAATATTTCTGGTGCTAAAAAAAAAAAGAAAGAAGGGCCATGGAAACTTGTCTTAGACCTTTCTTTTCTAAACCTTCACGTCAAGATACCAAAATTCAAAATGCTGTTTCTGCAGCCTCTATTGGTAACCATTTAAAATGTTGGGACCTGCTACAGTGAGTCCTGAAACATGGAGACAGAATGGCCAAAAGAACACTAATTCTGAGATGACCATTTCTTAGGATAGTCCCTTTTCTCCAAAGTATGACAATCTCGGGGTTGGCATATATAAGAGTGGGGTTGCAGGGGGGCTTGCCCCCTCCATAACAGAAGTTTAAAGGAGAAAAGCAATCTTCAATATTCTCTCTTTCCTGGGCTTTGTCTTTTTTTTCCAGTGTTAGTGCCAACATTTCAAAATGGAACATGTCTGTCACCTCTCATTCCACTTGTCATTTTTATAGTAACTATGGATTTAAATGATGTTTATCATCACACATCGTTTTTCTGAATGGTTTGATTTTCATTTCTCCACTCTACCCTTTGGATTGTTAGCAGCTCCAATAGTGTTTAAGAGGGGTTCAAGAGATTGCTTCTGGTAATTTAGAGGAAAAACTAAATCAAATGTATTCAGATGGGATTCAAATAAATGAAACGTTGAAGGAATGTATCAATTCAATCAACAAAAGGCTGGAAAAATACAAGCTTTAACTAGCCATTCAGATGGACTGATAAAACTGCAAAAATCAGAGGTTGACATGAAGAAAAAGTTGACTGAATATGAGGTTTCTCAAGAACTGTTTAAAAATAGTAGAGTCATAAGACAGAGTGCACAAAGAAAACCTGAGATTTTCTGCTGTACCAGAGAAACCGGAAGAAACAGACTATTAATTTTATGAAAGCACAAGTAAGCAGCTGTACTATTATTCCACAGCAGAATTTGTTATATGAAAGGGTACATTAAGTGTATGCTCCAAACCTGGCCATGAGAAAGTTGCCAAGATCTATGTTAGTAAAGATGCAGTCATACCAGCAGAAAGACTTGATGCTGACAAAATTGAGGCAATAGGGCAAAGAATTAAAAATCTGAGATAGCAGAGTGTTTGTAAAAAATGATTATTCACTGTACACCAGGCAGAAGAGAAGCAAAATTATCCCAGCAGTCAGGGAATGTTGAGAGGCAGATGTGAGATACAAGCTGCTGTATCCTGCTGTCTTCAAAATGTTTCTTCATGGAGAATCAGTCATTTTTGGCTCAGAACAGGCTAAGGAAAAAAACAAAAAAGTTTATCCAGCAAAAAGTGAATCAGCAAGCAGAAGGAGAGACTGCTTCTCTTTCTTCTGACAGTTAAGATTCATAGTGAGACTTTGCCAGTGAAACCTTTTCCAGTGTTCCAAAGAAAAATGCTTGAGAGAGAGAAAAAAGCATATGAGTTGAGTAGAAAGCTCAGCGGTACCTTGGACTTGAACCAAAGTCTGGTGTTGGGAGATGGCGATGAAAGAAAAAAGATCAGCAACTCTGAAATTAGTGAATAAATGGAAGGCTATAAAGCATCTTGTCACATTTGCAAAATATGGTTTTGCAAGGAAAAGTTGCTGAAAACACTGGCATTATGTTGGCATTGTTAAACTTGTGGGTGGACTGTAAAGCATATACCCCACTTTAAATCACTAATATTTAGAAGAATACTAAAAGGGGGAATCTAACAGTAATTAAAATTTTTGTTCTGATTAGTATTTTTTATAAAACACTTCATGATATAAATGACATGTTATACACAGTAAAACAGTTTTGATTGGTGTGACATCAGGGTTTTTAAATGTGGAAGTAGTCTTTTCAGTGACTGTTGTATGTGCTAAAGATATTAAAGTGAACAAGTATTTTTATAGTTGTAAGAAATACAGGTTTTACAGTATGAAAAGAAAAAAGGCTGGGCAAAAGCAAGTTTAATGTTCATATGCTGTGATCTTGGGCTGCAGGGGTGGGGATGGGATTTGAAAATCAACTGATTATATTTGTATGTTGAATTAGGATATATTCTCTCTTTATTTTACAAGGGTAAATGTCTAGATTCCTACCTTTGGCTTGAGCTGTAAACAGGCGATTTGATGTTGCCAATTTTCATTAATTTTTCAACAATCAGGTTCAGATCTGCCCTGGCCATTTTTACAAGCTTGTGGCAACTAGAACTCTCAAGCTCCTCCCGTATCCATAATGCTGTATCCCCTAACATACCTCAGCTCTTGTTTGCCCCTTTCACATACGGACATGGTCATTGTGAGCTCTCAAGCATTATTAGAATTTTTCAGGTGTATTTCATTGTCTTATTAACCTTTTTTCTTCTGATCCATTATTATGTTTTATCCTTCCTACCTAGACTGTTTAGTGCATTTCTTATTTACCATTGTTGGTAGTTTTCTTTTTCTCCCCTTCCCTTTCTAATACCATTGTTGGTATTACTTTCAGTGGAATTGTTTTTATTCTTGTTAAAAAAAGTTTATCTTCTTCTTTCCTTTAGTTAAAGTGCTAAAATGGCAGAAAAGCCTTCTGGCTTTAAAAAGTGTAAAACTTCTGGGCACAAACTCCCCTTATCTGACATGCACAATTGGTGCATTTACTGTTTGGGCCCTGATCACCTGAAAGTGGATTGTGAAATATGCATATCTTTCTATCCTAGGGTGGTCATTGACGGTAAAAACAAACTGATACTGAAGGGTTTTCTTCGTTCTACCTTTTCAGAGGTACTACCTGGGGCTCAACCCTCAAGATCTGACAAAACTGAGCACAGAAAGAGGCCATCGGTTCCGTCTGGGTCTTCTACCCCTTCCTCAGAACCGATGTTGGAGCTGGCTTAGAAGAAGGAGTTGCATCCGAAGCCCAGATCTTCTGATCAGCCGGCATCAGATGTTCAGTCTACTTCTTCAGATCCAGTGGTGTCTGGTCCAAAGCCTTTACCCCAAGTGAGGTATGCATCCTCCTTGGATCTTGTGCCCTGTAGAGTCCCCTCAACTTTTTTGGAGAGATATCGGCACTCCAAGTCCCCCTCTATAGCCTCATCCTCTCGTTCTTCCAGAAGCCTAATAGAAGCTGACATGGATAGAATTATGAGGAGTTTTCCTTCAGCACAGATTCAGATGAGAGTTCTTCTAGGTCCTACCACTTTGGGTCAGGAAGCCATTACCAGTACTACAATACCTATCTCGGATCCTTCTCTGATCCGACCTGTGGTTTTGGAGCCCTTGGATCCAAGTTTTTCAAGATCGTCTGTGTCAGATCCGAACATCATTGTATCTTCAGCTCTGATGCATTCGTGCAGTAGCTCCGAGAGTGTAGGAACCAGACAACTCTCCGAGCTGAAGCATCCCTGTTGGGTCTGAGGCATTAGAGTTGACTCTGAAGTTGTGGGAGCTGTCTCTGCCCCCCAAAGTCTCAGCATTGAACAGCTTGCCTCCGACCTCTGCCTCAGGCAGACTGCCCTTGGTTCAGGGAAGCCAGTGGTCTGGAAGCATGGCTTTTCAGCTCCCCTGGCCTCCTGCCTGGGTCACTTTGCCTTCAAGGTAGTGGAGAGAGTGTTTTCTGCTTCTTCTGGACAGATGGTTCCTTCCTCCTTGGCTTTCCTCCTTTAGATCCCGTATTTCTCTGTGCTTTGAGCCTCATCACTCTGCTCCACTGGAACAGCCAACCCAAAGTTTCCGGGCTACCCAGCAGGGTATTCTCATTTCTTCCTATACTTTTCCGGAACATACACAAAAGGTACAGAGTGAGCGCCATGGCAGGGCTAGCCACTTGACAGTGTAAAATATAGCTCTAGGTAATTCGGTCATGTTGACTAATGTCGCCAAATGGGTATGGGTAGTTACCGGTGATTGATAAGTGGGTTGAGGACCCGGCCTACTCCGACCTATACCAGGGACCCATGTTAACAGTGAGAGGGGTGTATGTGCCCCTATTAGCCAGTGTGTGCCCACCATAAAGCCCAGCAGCCCTGGGTCAATAAGCTACTGGCTGGTGTCTAGTTGCCCAACCTGAGTTACCTGGGATAGCTCTGTTGAGTGAAAGCGAAAGCTGCATGTAAAATGAATCAGCCTTCCAAACATGAACTGAGAATTGCTTTACTTAATGTGGGTTCTCCGACAGGAAGCAGCTTGGAAGTGGATGATATGATGATACGGAGGAGGCTGGATGACCTGTGCATTCAAGAGACAAGATGGAAGGGCAGTGCAGCAAAGCCACTTGACTTGGGATCTAGAGTCTACTACTTAGGAGGGGGACAGGCTAGAACTGGTGTGGGAATAGTGGTGAGAGAAAGGCTTCAGGCTTCAGAAGGTAGTGAGGGATATGATCAGAATTAGTGACAGACTCATGGCGATCAGACTCCAGTGTAATGATAAGGCAGTAGTCATAATCTCAGCATATGCCCCACAGCAGAGTTGTGATAGTGAAGAAAAGAGTGCATTCATACAGCAGTTGCAGGACCTACTAGATAAAGCAGGACAACATGAATTGGTGTTGATAATGGGTGACTTGAATGCACATATATTTATTTATTTATTTTAATTTACTTTTGTTAACCGGGAAAGTCTGACTGGACACAGGTCCTTTTTCAGCGGAGGCCCGGGGAGAAAAGCTCTAGATACAGTACAGATTAGGATTTCATTACATCTAATACAATCAGCATGCAATAGTAATACAATACAATCCAGCATGCATTAGTCAAATATTAACTTCATTTTAACAGTACAATATACAGGTATATTATAGACTCATTTCAGCATGTGGCAGGCAGAGCTATACATTTTAGTAGTTCATTTCAGCATGTGGTAGGCAGAGTTTTAGATTTTTGGTATTTGGTTAATAAGCAGTACAATGCCAAATATTAACTTCTTGCTATTAGGACTATATACAAGTTTGTTTCAGAGTCATTTCAGTGTATTGTTGGCAGCACTTTACAATTACTGGCAGTACATAAATCTGCAGTACATTGAGAGACTGAGAGTAGTACAATATTGGGAAAAACAGTACAAGAGTTTTATGTAGCAGTGGTGGATGTATGTTGTATATCTAGTAGTTTGATGGATTAGAAGTCACATGGTATCTGAGAGAAATGGAACAAAAGGTTTTAGTAGGAGTACATTAAGAAAAGTCTGTGCTTGGGGTAAGCAGGTCAAACTTGCATAACTAGAGGTAGTAGTAGGTGATTATCAACAGATGCTTTCCTGCATTTAGCAACAGTGCAGTGGGTTGGTTTAACCTGGAGAGATACAGGAGCAGAGCCAGTTGTTTGTAAAGTGGCTTTTGAGGAGGTTTTTAAATTGGAGGGGAGAGATTTAGCAGTGATGTGATTCGGGAGTTGATTCCAAACTTAGGCTATGGTGCAGGCAAAGAGAGACTTGCCTGCATCATTTTTGTGTTTGATGAGATTTAAAAGGTTTTGGCTACTGAATCTTAAGGTTCTGGTGGTTGTGTAGGGTCGAATTAGTTGCTGTAGTGATGGGATTTTGTCGGGCAGATAGTACATCTTGTGTGTTGTATATAGTTGCTGAAGTATCAGTTGTTGGGGCAGCTCAAGTCAGTTGAGTTGCTTTAGGGCAAGACAGTGATGGGATCTATGAGAGGTCTCAGTAGCAAACTTGGCAATCTTGTAACAAGATCCCATTTTGGTGAGTTTGGAGTGGCGAAGATTTGTCATTACAGGGGTGGCATACAGTAAGACGGATAAGAGATGAGTCCTTGCAATTGTGTATTTGATCTCCTTGGTCATGAATTGTTTGCTTCTATAAAGGAGACACAGTTTTTTGTTTACTTTCTTGATTGTTTGGGCTATGTGAAGGTCAAATCTGAGGTTGTTGTCAATAATTACCCCTAGCAGTTTTGTATGTGTAGTTGGAGTGATTGTGATGATATCTTTACAGATTATAGTTAGATCATTGCATTGCTGAGGTGGTCTACTAGGGCCAAATATGACTAGGTTTTTTTTTTTTTGGGATTAAGAAGGAGTTTTATGCTGGCGAACCATGTTTCTGCTGAGGCGAAGTTTTGTTGAGTTATGGTTTGTAGTTCATTCATATTAGGGGTGGCACATATAATAGTGGTGTCATCTGCATATTGTACTACATTGGCAGAGAGTGAAGATGTTGCTATCTGATTTGTGAATAAGGAGAACAGTAGAGGACCAAGAATGGATCCTTGAGGGACACCAATGTAGACTGGTAAGAGAGAGGACAATTAGTTTTGCCATAGCACTGCTTGTTGTCGACCTGATAGGTAGTTACTAAACCATGATATAGTGGAAGAGTGGATGTTAAGGGTAGCTAGTATTTCCAGAAGCCTACTATGGTTAACCATATTGAAGGCTTTAGATAAGTCTAGAAATATGGCGGACACGAATAGTCCCTTGTTTCTGTAGTGACTGACTAAGTTGGTAAAGGATAGTAGTGCGGTGGTGGTGCTGTGGAAGGGTCTAAAGCCATTCTGAGAATGGGATAGCAGGTTATTTGTTAAGAGATATTGCATTAGTTGAGATTAGTTGAGAGTGAACTATTCTCTCCAATATTTTCGATAAAGGTGAGAGAATTGCTATTGGCCGGTAGTTGGTCAGCTCTCGGGATTTGCCTCCCTTGTGGAGTGGAATTATGTGTGATACTATCCACAAAGTGGGTACAGTGGATTCTGTTATGGACCTATTTATGAGGATGGATATGGGGTAGGCTATGGCATCAGCTGTTGTCTGAAGGAAGTCAGCAGGGAGTTTGTCTGCAGCTAGTGTGGTTGGCTTAAGTTTTTTCAGGAGTTTGGTAATAGTCTTAGTGGACAAAGAGTGTAGGGAAAAGTTAGGGGAGTTGATTAGTTCTATGGTGTGGGGGTGGGATTTGGTATGGGGTTGCTGGTGCTATTTTGGGTGTTGGCTAGAGTTTGAATTGTTTCAGTAAAGTATCTATTGAAATGTGTTGGGATGTTGTCGTGGTTGTTTGGCAGTTCAGGGGTAGGAGTGGTCGCTTTTCCAGGGTACAGTAAACTATTTATTGTGGCCCAGAATTTCAGAGGGTTATTAGCAAATTTGTCTTGTCTGGTTTTATAGTAATTGGCTTTGTCTAGCTTAATGTGTTTTTTGGATTTGTTGCGGACTTCTAGGTATTGTTTCAGGGAAGAGTTTTTGTGTTT